>NC_056733.1:1289941759-1290174259 GCF_019279795.1 Protopterus annectens | reverse complement strand
AGGACATATCTCCCAACAGTAGATGTAATGGAGCACATACCGATTGAGTTGCGTATTTAGTTTATTGTTGCAGATATGGTGGGGGGGTGGGGGAAGATGTCAATTAACACCTAGTATATTCCTGTAGTTCTCATTATTTTCCTAGTCAGTATTGTGATGTGTACCTTACAGGTATTAGTACACTTTCTTATGGCCTTAGTTTGGACAGTGGTATGGATGTAGACAACTATATACATAAACTGTGTTTTACTTGCAGTATATACCTCTTTCCTGGTATACCTGTGGAGCTATTGCTTGTTAACACTATCTAACTTTTTTTACACATATTCCCAGAATCCAGGTTGATGTTATGCATATACCTGCCCATTTCTTTTTGTACACACTCTGGGCATGTCTTGATCACATGCAGGTGAACCGGGACATATTTTAACTATTGCCCTCTTAAACCTTTGGTGGGTTGTACAATGACATGTCTGTTTTCATTGACGTTTTCCAAATATGTACAGGCCTGACAGTTATATGACATGAAATGCTGCCTACATGTCAGAGATTAGCACACTGATTTGCTAGGGGGACAGTGTAACAGCCGGCAGATATGGCCCGATTAACTGGACATTCTGGACAATCTGTGCACTTGTGGGGTATGATTCTGCATACAGCTTACTACCACTCCCAGGATTCGAACCATGGCTGTGTCTGCTAAAAATAAAATAGTGTGCATCAAGTTGAGTGTGCTATATAGATATTTCTGTGTATCTCTTCTCTGTGTTCTGTATATGTCTCCTGTGGTTTTACAATCTGACCTTGTAATTACAACACTCTTATACATGATTTCCTAGACAGTTTTATTATGTAGCACAGTGTGGGTGACAGTGATGAGTAATACCTCATTATTCAGAGCAACTGTGACACTAACAATGCCATACAATACCAGAGTAAACACTATCAGTACAGGATATCAATCTTTTATTTCTAGGCACAGTTTTCATATCTGACAGACCTGTGGGGGCAATGTTTGTTATCACTACCTGAATGTTGCCACACATAGTACCAGATTCCACATTAGTATTATGCACATATGTCTCACTCTGTTACTGCACGCACTCTGGTCACAGCTTCACAACATGGGGGTGGAAATGGGACATACTTGGCTTATTACTGTCATAACATTTTGGGGAGTTGCTAGGGTAACAGGTTTGTTCTTATATATGTATGACAATCAGTTGTATTTATTATTTGCTGCCTAAATGTCTGGGATCATCTCACTGATTTGCCAGGGGGACAGGGTGACAGGCAGCGGATATGGGCCAATTAACTGGACATTATGCACATATCTGTACAGTTGTGGGGTATGATTCTGTATACAGCCTACTACCACTCCCAAGATTCGAACCATGGTGGCTATTTGGATTATGTTGTCTATCTTTTCACTTTTTTCTGTCTTAGTCTCACTCAGTTGGACTATATGACCTCTTGTGATTACAACAGTCATATACAGGCATTCCTACACATTTTATTTATGTAGCACAGTGTGGGTAACAGTGCTTAATACAACAGTACTATTAAGAAATTGCAACTCTACATTACCATATGATACCAGAGTAAACATATGCAGTCCAGCAGTTCGACCTTTATTATCAGGCTATTATGCTTTTATTTGCATACAACCTATATGAGACTCTTCCCACCATATTCTCTGGTGTATGCAGTACATGCCTTAAACAATACAGGTTTTATACAGGCGATTAACTTACTACTACTTTTAGATTTATTTCCTATGACAGTACATGCAAGAATATTACTAACCTGCCTCACGTCGCAACCGTTGCAATCTACAGGCATGGGTTTCCTGGTTCACAGGCCACTCATCTGCCACTGTGAAAGACACAAGAGGAATATTTAGCCATACCTACCCATAATATACATGAGCTGGCAATTATTAAACAGGTAGTGGACTGATACACATGGCTGGGACATCCCCTGTCCTCCTAGCCTCTTGGATCCACTGATCCAAGAGATCCCCCTTTCTTCACTTCAGGTTGGCATAGTGATGCCTGCCCTGCTCACCAGTTCTGGGTATGCCATTGGCACTGGTGATGTCATGGGCGAGACGGTTTCAGGCTTCTGCTTTGTATTGGGAACCCTGGTAATGACCTTGCAGCAGTCTCTGATTATGGTCTTTCACAAGGAGTCCTGCCATGACTCTGGACTCCTGGATGCCCCAGAGCTGCACTCAAAAGCGCACGCCCTCTCCCATGCCAGTCATAGTGCCTACAGGAGGAAGCTGCAACCAGTTATGAGATATATTCCCACATGTTGGGTTTAAATAGGGCTGCATTCCTGCACTTTGCCATGATTGGGCAGTTTTGAAAATGCTAAGCTATGGGCAAACCTGCTTACCTAAGTTGACATTGCTTAAAGGGGTATACCAATAGGAAAACTGATTTAGCTGGCCTACACATTGGTTACACCTACTAAGCTGGGTTGTGCAATGCTTAGCATTGCTTAATTTTTAATTGGCATACTATTTGCTGTTTGGTATTGGTTTATTATTCATTACATGTTATATATGTGTTTGGTATCCATGATTCATGTGTACGTACACTGTATGGGGTCCTTGTGTTTATTAGGGGATTTCAACAATTTATTACAATGACACCTCACATCTGGGCTTAATGCAGTACTCCAGTTCACATATTTATGTTATGTAGTAGGTTATACAACATAAGACTGTATATAGATTCCTTTCACATGTTCAGTTTGATTTTTCTATAGTGAGGATCTGTTTGGTGATACCTCAATCTTATGTAATGCTGTGATGGCTTAATGGTTAACTACTGTGACTATAGTGTACAGGGTCCGGAGTGCAAGCCCTGCAAAGGCTGTTTATTTTGTTTCTGGCCAAAAAAGCAGCTGTTGCATACAGAGTGATTAAGGCACTTTTAAGCAATTGTAAGCGAGTTTGCACTGGTTTGTGCAATGGTAAGCAATGCTAACCTCCGGTTAAATATGCTTACAGAGAGTTAGCTTCAGTATTGCTTAACCTGTGTGCGCATTGCTTACCCCCAAGCAAATGGGCTTAAACCCGCTTACTACTGCTTAAATATGCTTACTCTTGCTTAATAGTGCTTACTCCCTCTTACCCTGCACTAATTTAGACAGTAATGTAAAATGGTTCTTGGGAAGGTGGTGGATTTGAAAACTCTATGGATTTATCATTCATTACACATTGTACCTTCAATTTGTATCCCTGATTCATGTGCACATATACTGTATGGGGCACTTGTGATTATCTGTGGATTTTACAACATTATGACAATGACACCTCACATCTGCATTCAATGCAGTACTCAAGTTCACAAATATGTGTTATTTAGTAGGTTATACAACAAAAAATATTGTTCATAAAGTGATTTGACATGGAAAATGGAATGTACTGGAGTGAGATTCGAACCAGGAATGATTGCTCATAAGGCGAATGCTCTGTCCAATACACTATTGCAGTACTTCTTCATTTGCATATATCTTGATTTTTTTTATCCTATTGTGCTATTTAAGCTGCAATAAAGGTAGCTAAGCAATGGGCAAACCCGCTCACCTATGGTTAAATTTTATTTGCTTCATTAAAAAAAATAGTTTGTATTTTATATTTTAACTATTGCTCTTATAAACTTGGGGGGATGTTGCTGGGGGTATGCAGAAACCTATGAGCTGTCTTGCTTATTCTTATTGCTAACCTGCTGTTCTTGCTTGCTGGGGCATGTATATGCTCTCTCTGCTCTCAGACACGCCCCCTGCACTCGTACACACTCCATGTCCGTTTAGGAGCTCAGGCAGTTAGCCTTCATTAATATTCCTGGTGCTCTGCTGTCCTGCTCCTTAACGACTACTTCTGTGCAAGACTAAGTGTGCAGGACTAAGCAGTCCTGCATGGAAATATAATGAATCTGAGGGTTTAACATTTCTTCAAATATTTTAAGAATATTTAAATGCTTAAGTTAACACTTGAGCTGAGTGATGATATCTTGGATTAACAGTTGTCTAGGAATGGTTTACACTTGGTGTTAACTTCCTGTTTTCTATTTAAGGAAGTCTTTCTGTGAATCTATGCAAAGTTGCTTTACTTATAAATGGAAAAGTGATAGCATTTCTATTCAGGCTAAACATATTTATTTACATTGATATATTTCTTGTACTCTACAACATGTCTAAATGTTTTGTTACATTTATAGTTAAGCAGGTATGAAGAACTAGCTGCTGTTTCTAAGACTTTTTTAATATTGTTGCTATTGAATTTTTACCTAAAATTGCATTGTATTAAATGGGTGTTGAGCAGTAACAACTGGTGGTGTGATAAGATAGCTATGCTATACTTATCCTACTTAAAGGGAGTTTTTATCTTGATTGTTGTAAATAATTAGTGTAGAGCATATATATTGGATCAGTGTTATTGTCTTTTTTCTATTTTAACCCTTTATGCTATACTATATTCTAATTCTGGAGTTTTAGGGTACTAGTTATGTACATTTTTTAACAGGAAGAGGTAAGTGCTATTTGCTTTTCATTTTGAATGCATTACATAATATTTGTCTTAAGAAATATGAAAGTTTTGATACTTTTCTCCATCCTATCAAATAAGTTGGAAAGATGTGAATAATCACTTCATAAAATGTAGAATCAAAAATAAAAGAAATGTATTATTCCGCTTAACTTTCAAACTGAAAGCAGAAATTATATTTGTACAACAGACTCATATGGCATCAAAGCACTGGTCTCAAATCACAGCAAAAATGACTCAAAGTAATTATTGAGTCAGGCAATAAATCAAATAGTACTGGGGTTGCCATTATTAAAAAATCTTTTAAAGATATAATGTTTCAACAAGATTCAGATGTCGATGAGAGATGGTGTATTGTAGTAATTAAAAACACATTTTGACAAACCTGTATTAACATATATGCACCCTGTACCAAGCAATATGTATTCATCATGACAATTTTTAAGTTACTAAGCTATTTCTCTAACAATTATTATATTGTTGGAGAAGATAAGAATACTGTTGCTGATCCGATGGTTGACAGAACAAGTAGGAGCAAATCTTACAATACTTGTGCAACAACTGCTATTTTAAAAAACAGAACTTAAATTATTTCATCCTTCTAATTTCAAAAAAATACCCCATTAGTGTATTTTACTTATTTGACTAGACTTTTCCTGATATCATATCTTTTTAATAACTGATTTTAATTTTATATAGAGCCTAGGTTATTTTCTGATCACTCTAGAATTACTCTTAATATTAACTGGTCTAACATTTCTAAATTAAAAAAATGCAAAGTATAATTGTACACTAAGCCCTAACTTTAAAAAGACTATATTAAACAAGAAATGAATTGTATACTAGATAATTTAAGTAACCTTTCTAATTCTCAAATTCTGATTGATATTCAATGGGCTGCCACTAAAACTAAAATCAGAAGTATTTATATAACTAAGGCCTCTTTTTATAAAAAAAACTATAGGTTAAAATAATCTGCATTAAAAGATAATGGGCAGGATTCATGAAGCCTCCATGTAAGAGTTACAAAGCTTACACGGAGGCTGCAGTTAAACGGTGTGATGTCAGCAAGCCATGCATATGGACACGCCCCCAGAAGAGTAACAGTCCCGAAAGTAAACCCCCACGACAGAGTCCGTGTAAATGTCATTAAACACAGCACAACACATGCCCCCACAGACTATTAACATAAAATGTAAAAATGAACATGTTATATATTTTTTTATAAGTTTTAAAGATGTTTGCCTGTGAGTGCGCTCGTTTGCGCGGGCGTGCCTGTCGCTTAGCCATAGTTAGCAGTCAGTGGAAAAGCATATAAGAACTAAATATGCAAAGTAAGCCAAGAAGCAATAGCGTAGCGGTAGAGATGTCGGCTGAAGAGGAGGCAGTCATGGTTCGAGCCCCCACAACATCAATTTTTATTTTTAGTGAAATAAGCACAAAACAATTCCCTGACATATATGTACATATATAAAATTATTTTTATGTAAAATGTAATGAAATGGGCCATGTATTATGAAGAAATGTGTGAAAAAAAAAACAAATGTCAGAAGTGCCCATAGCTGAGCCACACTCTAACAAGCTGAGTACATCTGCCCGTAGGTGAGCAGTGGTTTAACAGGTGTAAAATGAGTGCCCGGGGTTGAGCAGAGTCCTAACACGATGAAACTGTGTGCCCGTAGCTGAGCCAAGCGTAATATGTGTGCTGACAGCCAAACGGCGCATAAGCCAGCGTGACTCGTTTGCACGGAGCCAACAAGCTAACCGACGGGCAACGTTGAGCAAGCTGTATCAAAACTGGCTTTACACAGACACACCTCCTAGCCTGTGTAGACAGTCATAAAATATAAAAAGCAATGGCCAGGCTCGAACTCAGGATACCATGCACCATAGTCAAAGTACTGAACCACCTAGCCATGACAGTTGCTCTTAAAAATGCAGTAATAGCATATATATGGAAAGAGAAGCATGACAAAGCAGGTTTTGTGAAGCAGATACATTTCCAAAATAGGCACTCACAGATAAGTGCGGGAAAAATGGCATATATAAGCCCCATAGGTGGGAATACACAGCATAACTGACTGTGGAACCGATTTGCAGTCAGGATGGCAAGTGTAGGAGAGGGTAGTTGCTTCCGAGCACAGAGGTGGGGCGTTGAGGAGTCCAAATATATGGTTTGGCTCCTCGTCCATGATGATGAGGCCCAACTCATGCACGGCCAGGTCCTGTGGGGAGCATATAGGGCTGAGGCATGGGATTGGTTGGCACATGATCTCACCAGTGCCACAGGAATACCAAGGACTGGTGAACAGGTCCGTCACCACCATGCGGACCTGAAGTGACGGAAGCAGGACCAACTGAAGGCACAGTGGCAACTGCCCATGGGTGGGGATCTCAGTTCCACTGTTGCCATCTGTGGGCTCATGGGCTCAAGATATCCAAACATCCGTCCCCGTCAATTGTGTAACCCCCCACATGTGTCATACACCACCCCTGTATGCGTCTTGTTTGTCTTGTCTGTTAACCTCCCCTACCTACCTCCCCAGCTATACTGACTTCCTGTACCTGACATACCACTCTCACCTGAAAAAAAAAAAAAGGGGCACTCTGTACCCACAAAAAAATTACGCCCCATACATAGCTGCCCATTTTGCACACGTGTCTGCTAGACATGTAAACTGGCAATTACAATTGGCTATACAACAAATATTATTGTTGTCCTCACACCTCTCTCAGGGGTGGAAGGTTTCAAATTTCACACCAAATTACAAACATATGCACAGCTGTTGCTGATGAAGAAATGGGCAGCTATGGGCCTTTCCTACATCCCTCCTGCAAAACCCAAGCTTGTTTTCCTACTGTCCTACCCTCTTTGTTCATAGGTTCATAGGTTCATAGGTTCATACTAGGCTATCTGTCCAAGGGCATTTATAAGCCTAGCCCAGAGTTTTGTGGCTTTCGCCACCCCTTTAGTTTGAAGGATACTATGCCCATTATTTTGCTGTGCCTCTGTCAAGCAGTGACACTGAGGTAATCCCTGGGGTATATCTGCGATCTCCCATCCATTGGTCAAGATTTCTCTTGAACAAGGCCAGCGAGGTGCTCTGCCTCACATGTACTGGGATTTTGTTCCACAGCATGGGGAGTCTCTGGGTGATGAATCTGTCCCTCCAGCACGTCCTATTAATAACCGTGTCAAGGTTTAAGTCTGTTGCCCTTGTAGTTCTGAGGGATCTAGATTTTTTGAGGTGAAGCATGTTCATCAATTCTGGGTTGGACATGGCCTTGTATGTCAGGCACAAGTCACCTCTGAGCAGACGGTAAGCGACTGAATAGAGCTGGAGTTTCTTCAGTCAGGCAGCATAAGACATATTTTTGAGACCCTTTATCCTTTTGGTGAGGAACTTTTGGGGCCTTTCCAGTTGCTGCAGGTGTCAGGTCAGATACATTCCGAATGGGGCATTGTACTCAATCATTGGTCTGATGAGTGATGAGTACAGGGGGACGATGACCTCCCTTGATCTAGGTGTGAATCCCTTCATGATCAGGTGGGCAATGTAGAAGGTCTTCCTAACTACTTTGGCAACGTGAATGTCAAATGAAAGGTTACTGTCAACCTGGGTCCCCAGATCCCTGATAACCTCTTCTGTGCTCAGTGGATTGCCACCTATATGGTAGCTAGGGGTAACCTTGTTTTCCCGAAGGGTATGACTATGCATTTTTTGGCGTTTAACTTTAGTCCATGGCTCTGGCACCAGTTATCCGTTTCTATGAGACCCTTCTGAAGGATATCTGTGTCAGATGTGTTCTCGACTATGGCACCCAGTTTGCAGTCATCTGAAAATTTTGTCAGCCATAACCCTCTTGTGTTTGCTTGTACTTCTGAAAAGTAGATGCCGAACAAGAGTGGGCCCAGGACTGAGCCCTGTGGGACACCACTTGTGACAGGCTTTGAGTCTGACATGGCGCCAGCAACTCTGACCCTGTGGGTTCTGTCACTTAGCCAGTTTGCTACCCATCTTGTGACGTATGGGTTAACATTTAAGCTGATGAGTTTTTCAATGATACCTGAGTGGGGTATTGTGTTGAAAGCCTTTGCCAGGTCGAGGTAGGCTGTGTGGACTGCCTTTCCCTCATCAATGGCCTTGGTGACTGTTTCGAAAAAGTCAACCAAGTTTAAAAGGCATGATCTGCCTTTGACAAAGCCAAACTGGGTTGGATCCAAAGTCTGCAAGTCCCCTATGTCTTTATTTATGAGTTCATTTATAATCCTCTCCATAGCTTTGCAGATCAGGCTTGTCAAGCTGATGGGACTGTAATTTCCAGGGTCAGTGGAGGCACCGCCTTTGTGAAGTGGGACCACAGTTGCCATACGCCACTCCTTGGGTACGTATCCTGAGGTGAGGCTAAGATTAAACAGCTGTCCTAACTTCGGGTTTAATTCCTCATTGAGTTCATGGAGCACACAACCGAGGACACCATCTGGTCCCATGGATGCTGTGTTTTTCGCCTTGGAGAGAGCAGTTCTCACCTGAGCATTAGAGATGTTTGGGGGGCTACAATCCTCTGGTATAGATATCTCTCCTTTTGGGGGGAGAAGTTTGCACTGAACCTGTCAGCCAGTATGTTGGCAATGTCTGTAGGTTCAGTGATTTTTACATCATTTTGGACTAATTCTGAGCATATCTGGGAGTTTCCTCCCAGGTTTCTGACATAGCTAAAGAAGGCCTTATGATTGTCTTTTGAGTCCTTAGTGACTTTTCTCTCAAAATTTGCCTTGGATGATTTTATGAGAGATCGTAGTTTTTTACTTATAATGATCAAAGGTGTCTTACCTTTTAGGGATTTTGCTCTATCTTGTAGTAGCTTCCTCCTTTTGTTGTAGAGCTTGTTTATGGCTGGGGTCCACCAGACTGGACGCTTGCCTTTGGTACAAAGAGTCTTTGTTTTGTTTGGGATTGCCTGATCCATGCAGTCCTATAGATGCTGGTAGAAGGCATTTGTAAGTGATTCAGCGGCTTGAGTAATGGTTTCCACAGGCTCGGGGGCCTTAAAAGAGACCACACTAGTCTTCAGAAGTGTGAAGTCGGCTTTTGAGAAGTTCTTCACTGTGGTCTTCTTTATCTCAGGTGGGGGCGGGATGTGGACTTCCAGTGAGATTAGTTTATGATCTGATCTCACCAGTGAGGGGTATACTTCCGGTGTTGAACATTGTGACCCCATGTTCGTGATGACGAGATCAAGTATGTTTTCACCTCTTGTGGTGTTGGTGACTAGTTGTTCCATGGCATTTGAGTTTATGAACTCTAGTTACCTTTGGGCTAGAGTGTTGGGGCTAGAGTAGTGCTCCCAGTCTATATTCGGGTAGTTGAAGTCACCTAGTATGATGGTATTTGGAGATACATTTATCCCCTCCAGTGTTTTCAAGAAAGCTATGTGAGGTTCCTGAGTTTGAGGGGGTGGCCTGTAACATGCTACAAGTGCCCCCTTTTTCACCACTTTCCTATCTCCCCATTTTCTTTTCTTTAAAAGAAAATAGTGCAGGTGTGCACGAGAAAAAGCACTTTTAAGCAGTAGTAAGTGGGAGTGCGCTTCTGTGCGCTTAGCTAAGTGTGTGTACGCGAAGCTAAGTGGCAGTGCAGATGCGTGACCTCCACGCAAACCAGCGCTAACCCACTTACAACTGCTTAAAAGTGCCTTAGTCACTCTGAATGACAAGGCTTGTAGTTTTCTCAGCAGCAAAATAAAATACCTCCGTCTGTCTTGAGCCCAGGACCTTGGAAACACTAGTCTGCATGACTTACTACTAAGCCATGACTGCTATACAAGAACATTATGCTGAAAGAAATATATCATAAAATAGTAGGAATTATTGTAAAGGGAATATAGCAAATCTAGTACACAGAGCATGTCATGTATATTTACTGTCAAATCTAGTGGATTTGTAAAATAGTACTGTGTGTTAAGAAACAGCCATGCTAGTAGGTAGCTACTAGGTAATAATGTCACAGTAGCATCTGGCAAGCCACACACATACTCAGAGCAGGATAAACACTGCCATAGTTGAATAGTTAAGAGATCAGACATAGCAACTGTGACTGAGTTACAGGGATGTCCCTGATGTGAAAACAAATGTCAGCTGTGCCCCACTGACACCCTGTCAAATGTACTAACAGTAGGCAGAAAGGTGCAACTACACATGCAATGGTAACTATGAATGACCGAAAGTATGCACCACTTGCACGTCACAAATGGTGTACTAATACATATGCTTGAAATAACCCATAGTCACAACTGCAGAATATCAGAATATTTCATTGGAGTATCCCACTGATATGTACCATTCCATGAGGCTGATAAAAGATGCACCTGAGAGTATCTGAGGCCTGCTCAACAGCATGATCAAATACCCTTATAAGTGTCAAGGCCCACACCATGGCCAGACCACACTGCATGCAGTAACACCCTACCACAACAAACACATAGGGAATTGCTGTCCAAATAAATTTAGCAAGCATTACAAGCTGTGAATGTAAATGGAAAATAGGAAAGCCATAGCAACACATTACAGGAAAGACACCTAGCAGGCATACAAGGAGTGAATGTAAAGGCCAAATATGGAAGCCATAGTAACAGATTGCAAGAGCCACTGCTATATACCAGTTACACCACAATCCCCACAGGAAAGCACACACACCCATATACACAGTATTACTAGTCGTAGGTGTCAGTTTACATACACATGGAGAAGAGGACACTGGAGGAAGGAATACTCAGCTTACAGAACAACATGCATTGCAGTGTCTACAACACAGCCTGAAATATGAGAGACATACCAACCCTTACACTCACAGAACAGTGTCCACAGCAAACCAGCATGGTCCCCACCCTGATAATCTGAAAGGGCTACGCCTACCTAACAGACCTTTTTATAGCACTGTCCTGTAATCACAGTGAGAACTGCAATCACTACACAACAGGCTGCATGCAATTAGTAAATGTTGGCTAACAATTGGTGCAGAGGCCATCACATGGACATGTGCAGATACCTACAAAAGCATCCTGTACTCCCAGTCCACACATGCAATACTTTCATTGCACCCTCTGGAGGTAGAGACAGAGAGAGAGAGAGAGAGAGAAAGAGAAAGAGAAATAAATAAAAATAAAAAAAAAACAGTAACAACAAAACAAAGAGGCTGACAGTAGGCCAAGTAACTGCAAGCCTACGCAAACAGCTGCAACAAACACAGGTAATGCAAAGTACTACTATAATAGTCTATGTACTGTGAACCCTCCAGGTGTGTTATTGGTCTGTATCTATGTATATGAAGATGTGCATAGGGCCGGGGACATACTGCAGCTGTCACTGAAGGCTCTACATACATATGTGTGTGAAGGTAGCTATGTGCACATAGCAATGTAGGTTGTAGTGCAATGTACAAGTAGGTTGTACAGTAATGGATGTTCATCAGTACATTACTGTGTGTATACATATGTGGAACTAAAAAGAAGTATAAATATATATATATATATATATATATATATATATATATATATATATAGCTAACATGTGTATACGTATGTATATCAAGATATGTATGTATGTATATATATATATATATATATATATATATATATATATATATAATATGCATATGTGTATACATAGATAGAGAGGGATGTAGAAATACATAGACATATATAGTTTCACAGTGTCATAGTTTAGTACTAGGCTATCTGCAGACAGTGTATAGAATAGATTTAGAAAATTGCGCCACTGTATAGTAGTGACACAGTGAAGAACCCCATACATAATAGCATTAGTTTACTGTGCCTCGGTCTAGTAGTGACACAGAGATGACTCCTGGTGTAAACTTATGATCTCCCATCCACTCGTTAAGAATTCACATGAAGAGTGTCAGTGAGGGTCACTGCCTAACATGAACTGGGATCCTGTTCCACAGTATGGGAAGCCTCTGAGTTATGGATCTGTCCCTACAACATGTCCTATTCATATGTGTGCTGAGGTTTAAATCTGTAGCTGTTGTGGTTCTGATAGATTTGGATTGTACGAGGTGGAACATGTCCATCAATACCTGATTGGACATGGCCTTGTACGTCAGGCACAGATCACCCCTAAGTAGGCGGTATGCTATGGAATAGAGCATGAGTTTCTTTAGTCTGGCAGCATATGACATTTGTTGGAGACCCCTGATCCTCCTGGTGATGTACTTAGCTAGCTGTTGCAAGTGCCAGGTGAGGTACATACCAAATGGGGCATAGTACACAGTCATGGACCTGATAAGGGAGGAGTATAGGGGTACAATGACCTCTTTTGATCTGGATGTGAATCCCTTCATGATAAGGTGGGCAAGGTAGGAAGTCTATCCAACCACCTTGGCAACGTGGGTGCCAAATGAGTGGTCAGTATCGATTAGTGTCCCCATGTCTCTGATTACTTTGTCTGTACTCAGTGGGTTACTATGTGATAATATGTGGGTACCTTGTCCGTCCGAAAGGGTATGACTATACATTATTTGGCATGCAGTTTAAGGCCATGACTCCGGCACCAGTTGTCGTTTTCCATGAGGCCTTTCTGTAGGATGTATGTGTCAGCTGGTGTATCGACTATGGCGCCTAGTATGCAGTCATCTTTGAACATTGTCAGCCACTACCCTCCCATGTTTGCTTCCACATCTGAGAAATAAATGCTGAACATGAGCGGTCCCATGACAGAGCCCTGTGGGACACCACTTGTGACTGGCTCTGAGTCTGACATGGCACCAGTGAGTTTGACTTTAGGGTTTCTATCTGTTAGCCAGTTTGCAACCCATCTTGTGACATATGGATTTACATTTAAGCTGTTGAGCATGTCTATGATGCCAGAGTGGGGTATTGTGTTGAAAGCCGTAGGCAAGTCCAGGTAGGCTGTATGGACCGCTGTGCCCTTGTCAATGGCTCTAGTGACTGATTTGAAAAGGTCAACCAGGTTCATAAGGCAGGATTTGCCCTCTACAAAGCCGAACTGGGTGGGATCAAGTGTCTGTAAGTCCCCAATGTCTCTGTGTATGAGTTTCATAATGATTCTTTCCATAGCGTTGCAGACAAGGCTGGTTAAGCTTATGGGGCGGTAGTTACCAGGGTCTGTAGAGGTGCCTCCTTTGTGGAGTGGGACTACTGTTGCTGTATGCCGGTGTCCAGGTACATATGCTGTAGTAAGGCTATGGTTGAATAGCATTTTATGTGTGGGTTTAGCTCCTCTTGGAATTCACATAGCATGCAACCTGCAATACCGTCGGGTCCCATTGATGCTGTGTTTACAGCTTTGCTGAGGGTGGTTCTCAGCTGGACATCTGAGATGACAGGGAGGTTACAGTCAGCTAGGATAAGTAATTCCACATATGGAGGTGAGGGAGGGGAGAAATCTGCACTGAACCTGTCTGCCAGAATGTTGGCAATATCTGTGTGTTCAGTGTAGCTTTTGTCACTGTGAACTAACTCTGAACATATCTGAGGGTTTCCACCCAGGTGTCTAACATAGCAGAAGAAGGCCTTGTGGTTATCTGTAGTGTCCATAGTGATGTCCCTCTCATTGTTGGCCTTGCATGTTTGTATGAGAGAACATATCTTTCTACTAGTGCTGATCAGAGATGCCTTATCTTTATGGAATTCTGCTCTGTCGTGTAGTAGCTACCTTCTGTTGTTATACAATTTGTTCATGGCTGGGGTCCACCAGACAGGACACCTGCCCTTGGTGGAGAGGGTCTTGGTTTTATTTGGGATTGCATGATCCATGCATTCTTGGAGATGTCCGTAGAAAGCATTTGTGAAGAAGTCTGCATTGTGGGATGTGGTTTCCACTGGCCCAGTGGGCTTAAAGGATACCAACTCAGTTGTAAGAAGTGTAAAGTTGGCATGTGGGAGGTTTCCCACTGTAGTCTTTTGTGTTGTGGGATAGGTGGGATATGTATATCCAGGGTGATTAGTCTGTGGTCGGATGTGACTAGTGAGGGGTATACTTCCAGTGAGTAGCACATTGTCCCCATGTTTGTGATGATCAGGTCTAGTATATTATCTCCCCTTGTGGGAGAGGTAACTAGCTGTTCCATTGCATTTGACTTAGTGAATGCAGGGAACCTTTGGGCTAGGGTTTTTGGGCTAGAATAATGCATCCAGTGTATTTTAAAGTGGTTGAAGTCTCCCAATATGATGGTGTGTAGTGGGACATTCATATCCTCCAATGTCTTCAGGAAGGCTGACTATGGTTCCTGAGATTGGGAGGGTGGTTTGTAACATGCTACCAGTTGTATAGCAGGTTTGCCTGCGGTTATTTTCACCTAGATGGTCTATGATGCTTCATGTGTTGCCACTAACCTGGAGGTGTGGGTGTCCTTCATGAATATGGACACTCCCCCTCCCTTTTTGTTTTGGCCCGAGTTTTGGGGCCAAAACGCATGATACGAGGTATAGCCTGGTACCGCTGGTGTGCTCTCAGGAGCCTTAAACCAGGTTTCACTTACTGCACAGACATCGAGATTGGTAGAATATGTACATACAGATATATGTAATACACACATACATGTATAGATATATGTAGATACATATACATATACAGATAGATCTGACTGACAACAGATATGTCTGTATATGACTATGTCTCTCTCTCTGTCCCACCCCCTCTCACTCTCACTCTCCCTCTGTCTCTCTCTCACTCTCTCCCCTATCTCCCCACATCTATATGTATATATCTACATCTATATATACATATTATATACATATATACAAACATATATATATATATATATATATATATATATATATATATATATATATATATATATATATATATATATATATATATATATATATATATATACTGTGTGAGGCACATGTGTGCATATGTATTGCAACAGGTGCCTGGTGTCAAAGGCATGGAGTGAACACCAGTGTGGATACTGGAAAACCATACCCCATTCAAAAACACTGACACCAGTAACCACCACATATGTGCATGCCTGCCCACCACTGCATTTGTCAGGGGGGGACAGGTGCAACAAGTGTACAATAGGCTCCCCATTGATATACACAGTTGCACACTAGTCCTGTAATACCTGTACATGGAAGGTGTCAGCGGACATGGTGTGTCAGCTATGGACATGTAGGTCACTGTACCCCTCTACACCCCACAATGTCCTACACGGTATGTACCTCCCATGACAGCTACAGATATGGAGAAGAACACAGGCATATGCAAGTAACTGTGTCAATGCACTCAAACACAATACCTATGCAGAGTGACTGACAAGACCACAGAGTGCACACAGACTACCTACATAGAGGTTTCCACTGCTAGATATACATAGTATGTTCACACCCATGACAGTTGTCTAACAACCATGGTAACACCTCCAACATCTACAACACAAATTACCTATGTCTGTCATCCTTGTCACTGCAGTATAGAGCACATGGTGGAGGTACAGGACCCTACCCACAGATACAACATACCCTGTAGTAAACCACACGGAATTAAGAAGCAAGGCTCCCCATGAGTAGATGTCAGACATACCCCTGCTGAATGGTATGCAGATAGGTAATATGCCATGTGAGTCACCCTGTGTAACTGTTTGTAAGGAGCAGGTACGATCATAACACGTGTCACAAGGGGCAGGGTAGCATAACAGTATGCTGCTGTAAGCCCAGGGCCAAAAGCACACTACCTACCTAAGACACAATGCACACCCATGAACACATTGCAAGCGAAATATGTGAGGTGGAATGAGTGTGCCAGTGACTGGGTGCATGTTATGTACTGGTATGATTGCTCACCATGACTGTCTGTCTGTCATGGTAGTGTGTGCCCTTGGTGTGAGGCCAGAGACAGATGTGTGAGGTAATTGCGATCAACACATACTACATTGCCATATGTTGTGCTGTGTTACCCTGTATGTCACTGTGGTGTAGGTAGGGGTATGGCAAGTAAGAGTAGTGTGCATTACCAGTGAAATATGTAACGTGCATTGTGTGCAGTGCATGGGCTGAAATGTTCCCCATACAGTACCTTGATACAAACCCCCAGTGTGAGGTTGTGCATTGTACCTGAATCAGTGTGCTGACTGCTGCAGTATACTAGTCTGTCATATGGAGTGTGCCAGGTACTGTTGCACAGTTGTCGGATGAGCACTGATATCTGGTCATTTACATATGTATCCCCCAATAGACAGACAGATACTATATATGATGGTTAAGTTATATCACTACAGTTGAGTATTATGTATATTATATGTGCCATAGTTTGCTGACAGATATTGCTGACATATTTTCCTTCTCCTTTTCAGGGCTGTGGTTCACCAGCGGAACCCTGTGTACTCCGCTGCAGAGGAGGAAGAGATACACCAGAGCCTGGTGCGGGATTTCACAATACTCTTTTCCCACACCAGCCAGAACCAGCAGGAGAGGGCTGCACTGTGGCAAGACCTGGTCTGTCGGGTAAATGACATAGGCACACATAACCGGACATATGAGCAGGTACGCCATCACTGCAGTGATTTAATTAGAAATGTCCATCAGCATGCGTCGGATATCCACAGGCAGCAGCTTGCCACAGGTGGTGGGGTGTCTAGACATCCCCCCCTCACCAGACTGGAGGGACTACTCCTAAGTGTTGTGGCTCCATCCCAACAGCAACAGCAGCAGCATACATGTGTAATGATGGAGGCTGGAGCCACCCAGCAGCAGGACATGGAGCGTGCAGGTAACATGCCATGTGTATAGTTGACTGTTCTGTACACTGTTAGGTTATGCATGTGTGAGGTGTCTCCTCATTTTGTAGCTGTAATCTTGGTAATTATTGTGCAAGAGTGATATTCTCAATATCAGCAGTAGACCTGTGGAAGCTAACTGTTGCACTACTGAACTGTATCATACCCACAGTATCAATGGCACAGTTGTGCCCACTGACAATAAATGTCTCTTTTCTGCAGGTCCCTCTGGTGTAACAGCAAGGCAGCCTATCCATGCTGGTGAGTGCATAATACCATTACCTTCAATACTCTTGATACTAACAGTAATAATAGGCTGAAGCAGTAGTGCTATGTGTTTGATTGCAGGTGTGTTTGTGTCTGTGTGTTGATATCTCATATACTGAGGTGTGTGCATGTGTGCATGTGTGCATGTGTGCATGTGCCCATGTGCCCATGTGTGCATGTGCCCATGTGTGCATGTGTCCATGTGTGCATGTGCGCATGAGTGCATGTGTGCATGTGCCCATGTACCCATGTGTGCATGTGCCCGTGTGTGCATGTGCCCATGTGTGCATGTGTGCATGTGCCCATGTGTGCATGTGTGCATGTGTGCATGTGCCCATGTGCGATTGTGTGCATGTGTGCATGTGTGCATGTGCCCATGTGTGCATGTGTGCATGTGTGTATCAGTGGTGACATTGTGTACAAATTGTAAACTGTGTTTCCTGTCTTACTCCCACAGGTTCTGGTGCTGCTCTGGTGTTGTGCAGCAGGGAACCTGAATCAGCTGTTGTGAATAGTGATAATGATGATACCTGTGTAATGGCACAGGTAGGTGTGCCAGTGTCCGTCATTGGTCAGCCAATTGACACTACACAGCTGTCGACCCCATCAATGCGCACGGTCATCCTGCCAATACATCCTTTGTCACCAATGTCCCTAGGTGATGGACAGGATACAGTGGGCATTGACCAGGGTAATGTGGTATCGGTGGCACATGCATCCCCACACAGCAGCCATGGCCAGGGTCCTGACATGGTACCACACAGGCAGATGTCCAGGGGTTCTCATGGGAGCAACCGTGGGCGTACCGCCCCTGTCAGACATGCCCACAGAGGTCTTTCAACCTCAGCTATGTTTCAAGCTGTAATGCAGGCACAGTCACGTATGGAATGGTATACCAGACAGGGTCTGAGGGAGCTGAGAGCATGTCACACAGCTATGAGTGACAGTATGCGTGATGTTGCGGCTGCCATCCGTAACTTCACTGAGGTCATTGACAGACGTTGGGGGGAAACATTAAATCTGTTCCACAACTACATGAGCCAGGGCAATGGTGGACAGTTGAGGCGTCGACGTGGCCAGATGCCTGCAACAACAGCAGCTGGCAGCCGTCGTGGATGACAACAGGCCTGTGGCTGCTCACATAGTGCCAGCAGCAGCCCCAGCAATGCTGGGTCTGTGCTGTCATCAGACCGCCCCAGGAGACCACGTGCACGTGGTGCTGGACAGTCCCAACAGGGACATGTCTCCAGTCACCAACCACCTGCTTCTGATGACAGTACCCATTCTGGCTTAATACCTGATATGGTCCGTAGCACCCTTGCCAGGCACAGGTACCGTGTCCATGGCCACAGACAGTGATCTGTATGACCTGGCAGGTACAGTCTGTGGCTGTTCACAAACACCTGTATATGGCAGCCATGAGGTGGGACTGTGTGCATGCATACACACATGCAAAGTGATAACACCTAGGACTACCGCATACACGCACACACTGCATCAACATTGCCCCATCTTGTACTGCTGTCCCTCACCAACACACACACACACAGACATGTCAATTGGTTGTATCAGTGGCAGACTCAGGCATACCAGGTACACACCCTGTGCATATGATGAGACTGTGCCACCTCCTGCAATCTGTAACATTGGTGCAGGAACAGGTTAACATGGTGATGATGCACAGGGTGACTACATAGAAGTGTTGTAATAGTATGATGTTGACAACAGTACAGTGTAATGATATCATTGTGGGTATATACCAGCATGCCTGATGCAGTTACAGTATGAATGTCATTGTATTGTTTTGTACACCCATAGTAATTACCATAGTGTACTGTCTGCAAATCTTTGCATACTGGTGGTGAGGCTGTCAAGAGATGGCCACCTACATAGGTAGCACAGGGGATATGACAATGTACATATTGATACTCAATGATGGTCATGTCAACTGCGAGTTGCATGCTGTCCACACTCGACTCTGCAATGAGGATGTTTGAGGATGTTGATATCTGTTCAGTACTACACAACAGGTTCAAGGCTCACAAGAGCACACTAGCACTACAAGGTCACACCTCATACCATGCATGAGAGCACCAAAACACAGAACTAACTATGACAGGAGGGAGAGTCTCCATACATGTCAAGGATACTGTGGTGCCAGGGCAGGTAGCATACATCATACTAAGTCTGGAACTGCTGAGTGAGGGCTCGGTGTCTGTTATTTGAAATGTGTATTATTACAGGTATGAGCACTTGGGTATCAGGCCAGTTATTCAACATTACAGAGGTACGTGGTCTATACACTTGTGGAGGGTGTGGCTGGACCCAGCCAGTCTGACCTGTGAATGTCTGGGTACAGGCTTATAGTGCCTGCATATATGCACTGTTACCTACTGGAAGTTGTACACCTTGTTTGTTGTAGCATAGTCTACATACAGGCCTGCTGAATGTAGCTTTGATTGTATGCATGTTTGCTTGTTATGTCCCTGAAACACTGATTCCACCTGCAGTGCAGATTTACAGTGCCTCTGTGGATCCCTAGTGACATCTGTATTGCTTACTGTACTGATGTCCATGTCTCACTTGACAGAACATCACTGTTTGTCCTGTTTGCATGTAGGTTGTCTGTAACACATTGCATATGACTTACCTCGCATTTGCTCAAGACAGCATTCATATATGCCAGCACTAACAAATCAGGAGCACTACACCCTCACATACTCACCTTGAGTACCTTGTTCCCCATTGGCCCTATGTGTCGTTACTTAGTATGGGATTCACAATGCTATGGTAGCATGTGCAAAGCTCACTGTCAATCTACTCTCTGGTCCAGTTGGTGAATCTGTGAGTCATGTGGCAATGTTACAGCTGCCTCATGTACACAGAAAACCCTCTCCCCTTCCCATACACTTACAACACATGTGAGAGATGCAACCACATAGCCAAACTGGGGGCTAAGCTCTCTTAACTCAGTACTGGCATACCCTGTCAGGTGGAGTGGGATACTACAGTGAATACAGTACCAATCTCCCATAGACCTGCCATGACCACAATCCAAACACAGAAACACACAGGTACATTATTGAACTCTCAGAATAGCATCCTGCCTGAGCAGCTGACACCTGCAAAGCAAACACACAAGCAAATGTTAAGCCAGAGCAGAGCACGTGCAACACATAGCTCACAAAGCCTGTGTGCCAAACAGTCACAGGCCATACGGCTTGACAACACACCTGCTACAGTTGTATGAGGTACCTCTATCATCAGGTACACTGAGGTCCTGCTCACCAGGCTGAACAAGGTGAAGGCCACACTAAGATGCCCGTCGGGCACTATGATCCACCACATAACACAAGCATACCGATCACTCCAAGGCATGTAGAAGTATGACTCAGTCATTGTCTGTGCCAGTGTGTATGACCTCTGACGCACCTCCCTGGACTACATGTTAGGGGACATAGAGGGGCTGTCTGAGCTTGTGGCACAGGCTGGTATGACCCTGACCTTGAGTAGCATCTTACCCTCACCAAGAATGCTGCCACAATATGTAGACAGGATGATCAGTTTCTGCAATTAACGTATGTTTCGGTGACATTCAAAGGGGATCCAATGCTTGTCAGTGTGGGATTACATGCTGGACAAGCCACATTGCTTTGCTTGGGACAGCTTGCACCTGTCACCCATGGGCTGTTGTATATTGGCAGAGGCTGTTGCTACACACATAGTGCCTTTGTATGCAAGGCTGACATTACATAGCCACCTACACAGGTATCACACGGGATAGGGCACTAATAGAAATGCTACTCAACAGCAGCAGTGTAAACCTCAGGATGCATGCAGTGGAAACTGTCCTTAGCATGGGGTACAGCAATATCCATGCAGTAACAGACTCCTGGTACACGGCTACCAGTTGCACCCCATCACTGCCAGGTCATGCCTCATACTATGCTTGTCGTCCCCTACACATGCACCAAACCAGAACAGGGGGGATGTATCCAAAGGCACCTCAAATACACACATGCCCAGGTTGGTGGCACAGCACAAAGCATCAGAGCCTATCCATGTTCAACTAACAGTGGGTTAGACTGCCTTCAGGTTCATAGCCTGGCACACACCACCCTCCCATACCCAGAAAACCCACTTGGCCTTCCTGACAACACTGGGAATATGACATTCTCTACAAACACCATTATATGGGTGGACTGCGACTACCCAAACATAGAGTGTGAGCATTACTCTAGCTCCAAGACCCTATCTGAAGGGTTCTTAGCACTCATTCCCTGCATTGCTATGGATCAACTTGTTACCACTCCCACAAGAGGTGACAACATGCTGCACCTGTTCATCACCAACATGTGGACTACATGCTCCAGAGCAGGCATGTATCCCTCGCTGGTGGGATGACACCATCTACAACCCACACTGTATATTCACATACCACATGCAGCCCCTGCACAGAACACCACAGTCATACAGTTGTCTAATGCATATTCCATGTATTCACATGAGGCAGGCTTTGGACATGGGAACTATTGCAGTTCACAGGTACATATGTGTAGGTGGCACACACATACATCATGTGTGCATTGACATTACTGATATAATGTATGTCATGCAATATTGGGAACAACACCCCACACACATGGACAAACTCTGTGACAAAAATACACATGGCGTTTGTAGGATACAAACCCCTACCTAACTATGTTAAGTCACTTGTGAGAGACGCAGTAGCAGAGTGTGCTATTTGCATTACTGGGAGGATTGCTTTCTCCTGCTGTACTTATAGGGTGCTGACATCATCAGTGTTTAGAAAGTGGAACATGCAGCATGTGTTGTGTAGTAATAGTTGCCAAAAGGGACATTTCTCTTCCACATAGAATTGCACACACACTACTCTCCCCCACACAGTCACACACACACTGAGCACTTGCAGGATTCAAACCCCTACTTAACTATGTTATGACACTTGTGAGAGACGCAGTAGCAGAGCATGCTATTTGCATTATTGGGAGGGCTGCTTTCTCCTGCTGTACTTATATGGTGCTGACATCATCAGTGTTTAGACAGTGGAATATGCAGCATGTGTTGTGTAGTAATAGTTGCCAAAAGGGACATTTCTCTTCCACATAGAATTGCACACACACTACTGCCCCCCACACAGTTGCACACACACTGAGCATGTGCAGGATTCAAACCCCTAACTAACTATGTTATGACACTTGTGAGAGACTCAGTAGCAGAGCGCGCTATTTGCATTATTGGGATGATTGCTTTCTCCTGCTGTACTTATAGGGTGCTGACATCATCAGTGTTTAGACAGTGGAATATGCAGCATGTGTTGTGTAGTAATAGTTGCCAAAAGGGACATTTTTCTTCCACATAGAATTGCACACACACTACTCACCCCCACACAGTCACACACACACTGAGCACTTGCAGGATTCAAACCCCTACCTAACTACGTTATGACACTTGTAAGAGATGCAGAGTGCACTATTTGCATTACTGGGAGGATTGCTTTCTCCTGCTGTACTTATAGGGTGCTGACATCATCAGTGTTTAGACAGTGGAATGTGCAGCATGTGTTGTGTAGTAATAGTTACCAAAAGGGACATTTCTCTTCCACATAGAATTGCACACACTACTCTCCCCCACACAGTCACACCCACACTGAGCACTTGCAGGATTCAAACCCCTACCTAACTATGTTATGACACTTGTAAGCGACGCAGTAGCGGAGTGCGCTATTTGCATTACTGGGAGGATTGCTTTCTCCTGCTGTACTTATAGGGTGCTGACATCATCAGTGTTTAGACAGTGGAATGTGCAGCATGTATTGTGTAGTAATAGTTGCCAAAAGAGACATTTCTCTTCCACATAGTATTGCACACACACTACTCCCCCCCACACAGTCACACACACACTGAGCCCTTACAGGATTCAAACCCCTACCTAACTATGTTATGACACTTGTGAGAGACGCAGTAGCAGAGCGCGCTATTCAAATAACTGGGTGTCATTTCTGCTCCTGACATATGTATAGTGTGCTGACATCATTATGTATGAAGAGGTATGTACATCTGTTACAATCCATCAGTACAGGGGAGAGCATATCTATGCATTAATTTTGCACAGGCACAGTGAACTACTGTACTGCGGAGGCAGATGCCAAATACACTGTGGATAGCCTTCTGTATTCCCTAGGGACAACAGCCTAGTATTGCACTCTATGGCCATATGTTTACCTGTCAGATGCAAGTATCTGTTGCTCATATACTGTTTGTGGGTCTTTATTGCCATAGCCTTCCCTATCTCTATGAACAACTTGTGTACTGTGGACGATGTTTGCATATGAGTGGGATCCAGTACTTAACTTATGTCTCTGTTGTAATTTCACTGTGTGCACTGGGCAGATTTCTGTGTTGTGGGAGGTTCCTGTGTTAACACATACAAATGCCAGATATGTGTGTGCAACTGCTGAACTGTGACATGGCCTAAGTGTGTGAGCATGCCCAGTTCACAGTTTCTATGGCTTCTTGACTGACATGTCTCATTTATCTGTGTGTGCGAGCATGTCCAGTGTGACCTTTCCTTATGTTTGGATCTGTGGTCCACCACATTTGTGTTTGTGTGTGGGCGCCATCTATATTTCACATGTACAGTTGAGTGTTGGACATCAGGTTGTGTTCTTACTGCCCAACTGCTTTGTGTCTGAACCTAACAGGGATTATGCTGTGCCTGCAGGGTCGCCATGGGATAGTTTGCATACAGTTTTCAACATCCTTTCCTACTGATCAAACATTTGCATTGTCGTATAGTGTACTGGTGCAGTACTTTCACTGTGGTGGACAGTATCATCGGTTTCAGTCCTATCACTGCTTGTAATATTTATAGTGAGCACACCAGACTGGTTGAGGGCCAGTTGTGCAGATATGACCATGTTGCATTTTGTTCAGATATGGACAGCATAGTACATGATTGTCCGACATTGTTAATGTATTCCACAGCTTGTGTGGACAGTGACAAACAATGGCCATGTGCCCTAGTCCATTTGTAATGCTAGTCAGAGAGTGTTTGTCCTTCAACACACATTTACTGGTGTTTGCCATGACATATGTCAAGGTTAGTGTGCTGTGCCTCTGTCTACCCATGACATACAGGTGATATCCAGGGTACACCTACCATCTCCCATCCAGTTATCATGATTCCTCTGGATGACAGTCAATGAGGGACTCCCTGGATAACCTGTACTGGGAGTGTAGTCGTGAGTGGAGTGAGCTTCTGGGTTATGGACCAATTGGTACAGCATGTCCTGTTTATATCTGTGCTGGGGTTCAGGCCTGTCAGCTGCATAGGTCACCAGCATTCAGATTTTACATGGTGCCAAATGTCCATTGATACCAGCTTGGTCATGGCTTTATACATCAGGCACAGTTCACCTCCAGCCAGGCGGTATGGCACTGTGTGGAGCTGCAGTTTGTTTAATCAGGTGACACATGGCATCTGTTATAGCTCTGCGATCCTCCTGGTGGGGTATTTGTGGGGTCTTTTCAGTTGATGCAGGTGTCTGCTAAGGTACATCCCTGAAGGGCCATTGTACACAATTGTGAGGTTGCTGATGGATGACTGGAGAGGCACATTGACCTACCCTGACTGAGCTGTGCTTACCTTCATGATTAGGTGGGTATATGGTATGTTTCTGTAACCACTACAGACACATGGTTGTCACATGCAGGATATCTATTACCTTGTGTCCCCAGGTCTCTTATTGCTCCTGATGTACTTACTGGGTTAACACCTATGTGGTAATTTCTGGCCATGTACTGTGTTTCCAGAGGGGATGACTATGCACTATTCTGCATTTAGCTTGTTGACATGGCTGTGGCACCACTTGTCTGTTTCTATGTGTGCCTTTTGTAGGTTGCTTGTGTCAGCTGGGGGTCCGATTTGGTGGGCAGTTTGTAGTCCTCTGCGAACCTGTTCAGAGTCCTTACATGTTGGCCTGTACCTATGTGACATATATAGCATACAAGAGAGGTCCCAGGACCATGCCTTGTAGGATGCCAGTTGTACCTGGTTTGCAGTCTGACATGGCTGCAGCATGTCTGACCAGGTCAATTCTGTCCTTGAGCTGGTTTGCAACCCATCTACTTGCATAGGGGTTTATAGTTAGGCTGGTGAGCTTATCTGTACTGCCAACTAGGGTATTGTATGGAAGGGTTTAGCAAGGTCCAGATAGGCTGTGTGATCCACATTCCCCACATCAATAGCCTTGGTGCACATTTCACATGAGTCAGACATGTGTAAGGGGCAGGATCTGCCCTATGACAGCCACACTGGGTAGGGTCCAATGTCTGTAGGTACCCAATGTCGTTATTCCTGGGATCCATGATCATCCTCTCCATTACTTTGCCAACCTAGATAGTCGGGGTTGAGGGGTGATAGTTTGCAGTATCCATTCAGGCACCCCCTTTGTGGTGAGGGACCACTGTTGCTGTACACTGCTCTTTGGGTACATATCCTGTGGTAGGACTGATAGTGCGCAGTACTGCTATTTGGTGTTCCATTCTTCTTACAGTACTTGTTGGACACAACCCAGGACACCATCTGGTACCATTGATGCTGTGTGCTGTGCTTTGTAGATGCTGGCTGCTACCTCATCATCTGCAATTTCAGGGGGCCAGCACTCTGCTGGGATAGATATTTGGCAGTTAGGTGCTGGTGGGGAGTTTGCAAAGAATCTGTTAGGTAGGATGCTGGCAATGTGTGTGGGTTTGGTGTATTGTTTGTGATATTAGAGTGCTGCAGAGCATATCTGTGGATTATCACCATGGTTACTACCATCAGGTAGGACAGTTGTGTGATAATCCTTTGTGTCCTGCACAATTTGTATCATCATAGGTTCATAGGTTCATACTAGGCTATCTGCCCTGGCCTTGTTTGAGCATGGACAGACTATGTGTGGGTTTCGACACCCCTTGCAATGTGCATATTATGCCCATGTAGGGTTTACTTTACTAGATGTGACACAGGGATGGCCCTCAGTGTACACCTACTATCTCCCATGCACTTCACCAGATTTCTCTTGTTGAGTATGAGTGTGGAGCTCGGCCTATCATGGACTGGGATTCTGTTCCAGAGTGTAAGGAGCCTCTGGGTTATGGATCTGTCCCTCCAGCACATCCTATTTATCTATGTGTGGAGGTTCAGATATCTCACTGTGGTGTCTCTGCTGGATTTGGGGTTTCTGCAGTGGAGCATGTCCATTCATTCTGGATTGGACATGGCCTTGTACATCAGGCATACATCACCTCTGACTGGGCAGTATGCTTCTGAATTGGGCTGTGGTTTCTTCAGCCAGGCTGCAGATGTCAAATGTTTGGACCCTTTATCCTGTTGGTGAGGTACATTTGGGATCTTTATAACTGCTGCAGGTGTAAGGTAAGGTACATCCGAACTGGGGCATTGTTGTCACGTATGGGTCTGATAAGGGAAGAGTATGGGGGCACAGTGACCTCTCTTGATCTACATGTGCATCCTTTCATATTAAGATGGGCAATATAGCAGGTCTTCCTGGCCACCTTGGCAATGTAAGTGTCACATGACAGGTTCCCGTCCACTTGTGTCCCTAGGGCCCTGATTACTTCTTCCATACATAATGGATTGCCACCTATCTCATACTTTGTGTGTGCCTTGTTTGGTATTTGTTGAGACATTCATACTCTGCAGTGTCTTCAGGAAGGCTGGCTGGGGTACCTGGGTTTGTGAGTGTGGTCTGAAGCAGGCTTCAAACAGGGACACGGTTTGAGCCAGTGTTACTTACTGATAGCCACACTCCTATTGTAGTGTGTTCCATGTTTTGGAGCTGTAGAGCATGGTATGAGGCATAACCTGGTAGTATTAGGGTGCTCTTCTGGGCCTTGACCCAGGTTTCTGTTACAGAACAGATATTACCATTCTCTATGCTGTGGTGGGTTTGGTCTGCATGCACCTTGCAGGTTAGACTTCTGGCATTGGGTAGCATTACATCCAGGTTGTTATCCCTTGTGCTACCTATGGTGGTGGGTTTGTGTTTCCAGCCTTACCTATTCAAGGCACAGTGGGGGTGACAACAGCCTTTGCCAGTATCCACACAGCCAGGTGTGCTGGGTGCGTGCCATCCCTAGCAGGTGGGGCATCATGTCTTGCTCGGCATGTCAGCCCAGGCTGTCAGCCATGTGTTCCCCCTTGCTAACAGCAGTACTTCAGCCAATTATTGTACATGATCTTGTTGTCTTCATAGTGTGGCATCATGCTTGGTGAGGGTGAGATGTTAAGCAGGGTCTTCATGTTTGCATATACCAGATGGTGTTACATTGCTTAACACATGGCGATCATGCCTCAGGTGGTGCTGCAGAGCTCCCTCTGTCGGATGCACATACTACACTCCCTGTACATGTTTGAGAGCAGGTTGTGTCATGTTAGGCATCCCTGTTACTATATGAGTGAGTCAGAGAGGGGTATCATTCCCAGGGTTCCTACTGAGCCAGTGTATGTGCTATGCGTTGCCTCTTTGCCAAGGCCAGGGCATACTGGGCATGCCTCCTTCTGCCTACTGGGGCAGGCTCAGGTTGTTCCTCCTCCGAGTCACGCTCTGCCTGTGATGGCCTTGGCAATGGTGGGGGGCTGTTTGTCCCAGCCCTATGCCGGTCCTGCTGCAGCTGTTTTCACAAAATCATATTATGTAGCATAGCACATACCATGACAATTTGGGTACATGTAGTTGGTGAGTACTGCAAGGCTCCACCGGATGTGTCCAGGCACCGGAACAGTGACTTCAGCAGCCCAAACACACGCTCTATTACATTACGTGTTTGTGCATGTGCCTCATTATGGCGTTCTTGTTCAGGTGTGTGTGCATTTCTGATGGGTGTCATCAGCCACGGCTCCAGTGCATATCCTGCATCCCCCACTAGGTGACCATGTGGGATGTCCCCACTGGCAAATGTCTGGTACAGCTGCATCAAATGCCAGATATGGGAATCATGGTAGCTCCCAGGGCAGCCAGCACACACATTCATTATTATGCCCTGGGCATCACACACGACCTGGCAGTTGATGGAGGGGAAACCCTTGCGGTTAATGTAGGCCCTACCCCGCTCACTGGCTGGTGCTTTGATGCGTATGTGCGTGCAGTCTATTGCACCCACTACCTCAGGGTATTCCGCTATTTGCTGGAAGAGATGCATATTGCTGGCCAATACCTCACGGGCATTGGGGAAATATACATGCTCACCGACATGTGCTGACATGGCATCCAGGAACTGGTGCAGTACCCTGGAGGCTGATGCCTGTGATATCCCCATCATATCACCAGTTGGTCTCTGGAAGGTACCTGTTGCTAGTATTCTTAGGCCAACACATACCTTGGTTTCCACTGGGATGGATTCCCCTCTGTTGGTTCTGTGTGTGAGGCGTGGCCTGCACAGCTCAACAATTTGCTGCAGGAGGTCTCTGTCCACTCTATAGTGCTCCACTATCTCCAGCTCATGTAACCCCTGGTAGGGGACCCTGGGCCTGTACTCTCTTCTCTGTCTCCCCACCGTGGGTTGTCTGGCAGCATTTGCATTGTCACCACCCTCAGCAAGTCTCCTATGTCTCCTTATAACAGCTGTGGCAGCCCTTAGCATGTTTGGTCTGAGTGCAACTTTTTCGGTTTTCACTTCTACTAGCTTACTCCTGTCTTGCAGTGTCTCTTGAGAGAAACATACTTCAATGCTGTTTGCAGTGTTTTAAGTGCTGGGCTGGGCCAGCATTCTTCCTGTGTAATTGCCTGCTTGTAATTGTTTTCACCTGCTAGCTCTCCCAGTATTCCCTGCTAGCTTCCTACTATTTCTTCTGCTTCCTTTTTCCTCTCTGTTTCCTCAGGGGGGAGCAGCGCGCATACCAATGAAAACATGCTCACAGTGGCTACCATGCACGCACACATGCTTACACGGACTAGAATCTGCTTATTCAGGTTAACACGTGTGCCCACCAGCGCAAACAGGTTAATAGATCTTTACAGAAGCTCCTACATGCTTACTCTGCCTTGCACGCGCACACTCTGTCTTACTCGCGCCTCCCAGCGTGCACACGCGTGCATGCACGCACAGCAATAAACTTTGGTGTTGGCCACAGTGTACACCTTCCATGTCTTGACTTTCCCATGCTTATCTGTTGACACTCCTCTTTTTGTGCTGTGTGATTGACATCTTTCACATACCACTTTGCTCCAATGAGCTTGATTTCTTCCTGACATTCCCCCCTGTGATGTCACCTATCTCCTACTCTGTTACTCCCCCTTATCTAACTCTTACACTACACGGAATGTGCTCATTTGCTATGTGACAGTGTGATTCACTATCCTACCACTCATTTACATAGGATTGCCTATTAATGCTTAGTTACATGTCTTACACTCAGCTTCCCCCCTTAGCAACCACTAGACAGTGGCCATGTTGTTTTCGGTCTGCTAGTCCCTGCATTGCAAATTCATGCATTACATAAAACACACATTTGTGGGTTTCAAACCTTTATTTTTATGTTTTATATAGCGCAGCCCATTTGCGAGGGGCTGTGCTGCATTTAAACATCGCCGATCGCCGAAAAAAAAAATTATTTCATGTTTGCATCGGGTTACCATGCCAATGGCCACATATTTGGCCATTGGCATGCTGACTGTAACATATGCACACTTTATTTGGAGCTGTCATGGCTCCATTGTGTTATTTGCAGTAACGTACTCAGTTGTCAACTAAGTACATTTCTGCACCTAACATGACTCTTACACGGGCTGGTTTCAGCTTCGTGGATCGCTAATCTACCTCATTTGCATGCCTTTCGGCTGCAAGTGAGGTGATTAGCATATCCACGCCCTGCCCGTGTAAGAGTCGTTTTAACTGGTCTCTTACACAGGATTTTGGGCTGTTCCTGGATCGCAATGGCTGCATGGAGTCTTACACGACTCTTAGACTCTGTGCAAGCCATCGTGAATCCTGCCCAATATCTGAAAACTGGAACAAGCACTTTAGATTACAACTCGGATACTGCAAAAGATTTATCTGATCTTCAAAAAGAACTTTACTTACACTGCAGAATCATTTTACAAAATGAAAACTCTAGCCAAATACTTAGAATGGGTATAAGCTCTTTCTAAACATTTGGCAAGACTTATAAATATTAAGAGCTCTCCCTTAATAACTGCAATCTCATAACTGGATAAATTATACAACATGAGAGGAGATTATGAAAATATTTGTTCAAATATACCGTCATGCATATGATGAACATAATCTTTCTTCTACTTCATAAGAATGCATCAATTTCTAGAAATTTTAAAATTTCCTAAAATAGAGAAAAGTAAAATTGTCTTGTTGGGGTATGCTTTACGCACTCTAAAGCTGAAAAACCCGAATCCAAATGGTGAATACGTCGAACGAATGAAACCGTGAAAGTGGAAATATTGAATTTGCATAGATGGCCCATCTGTGGTATAGCTCCGTAAGGTAAGTGTGCAATAGTTACAGACCTTAGGGTTAGGGAGGGGTTAAGGTAAGTGCATAGGTAGGTAGATAGTGTATGTAAGGTTTTGTGTAGGTAATGTATGTAAGGTTTAGTGTAGGGTTTTAAGTGTATGTGTGTGGAATATTTAGTTTGTTTGGGTATAGCTCCATAGTGGAAGTGTGCGGTAGTTACAGACCCTAGGGTTAGGGAGGGGTTAAGGATAGTGCATAGATAGTTGTGTATGTGGGGTTTAGTGTAGGGTTAGTAGTAAGGTTTTGGTGCTTTAATTTAGGGTTAAAAGTAGGGTTTTGGTTAGTGTATGTATGTGTTTTTTTTATTGTGTTTGGGTATGTAGTGTGTTGCGGGTGGTGGGTTGGCCGACTATGATTGTTCGAGGTTTTAAATTTTGTGCTTTAGTATGTTCGATGTATTTGTGGTTCGCTCTATATGTGTCGCCCTATTTGGATTCCAGTTTTTCATGTTTCGAGCGCATAAAGTAGACACGTCTTGTTGCACCATTTACCCAACAAGAAATTTTACAAATAATTAAAAACCTTAAACTTTGTGAAACAACCCAGTCCAGATGGTTTCTTAGCAGAATTTTATAAAACTTTTGCATAAAATGGTTTACCTTTACAAAGGCAAAACACACTCATGCGATTGCTCATATGAGCGAATCGTAACTTCAAAAAACAAAACCGTGATAGTTTCCAGTGTTTGAAAATCAGCGAATCGAAATGCAGATTCACTGATTTACGAACATAAATGTAAAAAAAAAATGTAATGAAGTCTAAAGCTGGGAGTCAAGCCTCCCTGCACCCCCCATGTGTGGGGCTGCACCCCCACACCCCCCCACTTTAATATTCTAACTCCGAGATCGCACTACAGTGGGGAAAGGGACCATTTTCCAATTCCCACTATAGTGCAATCTGCCCCAAAATGATGAATCTGCAATGAACAAATGTCACTGTGCATTCACTCATTGCACATTCGAACCTTTTTGTGTTTGACATTTGCAAACTTTGAAAATGTCCTTTTGAACATTTGCTGTTCGCCCATGTGCAAAACGAACACATGAAGGTAAACCGCAGAAAATATCTCAAAATATTATTGTATGCATTTAATTATGTAAATGCCAATGGTATTTCAGATTTGCATATTAACTCTAAAGCAATTTTCATTACTAAACCTAATTCTGATTCTAAAAAACATTAAGTTATAGACCAATATCTCTTATCAATGTAGATATTAAAATACTTGCTTCAGCACTGGCTAATAAACTGAAACAAATATTGGCCAATATAATTTCCCCATATCAATCTGGTTTTATGTAAAACCAACAAAAGTGTAATCACACTAACTTTGGGCACTCTGATTACACTTCCGAAACACTATAACAACTAATTTTTTACACTTGCACTTGATGCTTCCAAGCTTTTGACTAATTAAACTTAGATTTTCTTTTTTCATTTATGCCACATTTTGTTCTACCACAAATGTTTATAACTTTGATTAAAATTCTGTACTCTATTGCCTGTACATATTGATATATTAATAGTTATTTCCTCTTCAAATAAAATTCTTAATGGAAAAAGGCAACTAGTCCATTATCCCCTTAACTTTTTAATTTATATGTAGAGCCTTTATTTCGTATTATGCAAAATACATTTTATTATATTCCAGAAGTTTGTGACACACATTTTTAATGGCTTTTGCTGATGATTTAAATCTTTTTTACCCTTCCTAACACAGAAAGTCTACATAATACTAATATTTTTCAAAGTATTCTAATTATAAACTAAATCTGGCTGAATCTAATCTTTTCCCTTTAAAGCCAAACTACAATTTATTTACTTTCCTAAATTTGAAATCAAGACAGATAATTTGCTCAGATATCTTTACACAGTTTCCTATCACAACTATGCTCTTTTTTATCAAGAACATTTAATGAATTATTGACAAATATTTAGTATGATATTCTTAAATGGAATAATCTTAACTTTCCTTTGTTTTTAAAGCTGCTATAATAAAAATGAATATTTTGCTGATATTATTAATCCAATTGAATTCATTTCATCTGATAATACAGCACAAATTATTTAAACTATTAATACAAAGCTATCCAAATTCTTATGATCCCCAAAATCTTCCAGAATTGCTTACCAGAGGGTGACCTAGCCAAAATATTTTGGTGGCTTGAGCCCTAGTTTCAAACTCTGTCATAATTAATTCTAGGAGAGTAATACAAATTTCAGAATGTATTCAAAATCAAACTAATTGGAGTCCTATTTCGGTTAAACTGTAGTATAATTATGTATGAAAATATCAATGCAATCCAGTGCTCTACTATTTCATAGTAAAGAAAACCTCAAAAACTCTTAAAATACATAACATTTTATTGCATTAGATAATTTTACAAAAAAATAGATATGCTAAACTTAAACTCATTTATACTATTTCGACTAATTCATCTAAACCAGTGGTGCACAACATCTGGCCCTGGGGCCAAATTCAACCCTCAATGCCACACCATCTGGCCCCTAGAGAGTAACTAATAATTTTTAAAAAATGAAAAAATGCTATGCCTTACTCCAGTCACACAAACTTTCCAGCATGTGCTTATTTACCTAATTGACTGCAGTTGCACACACCTCTAATTTTAGCTGCGGAAGTAACAATTTTTTGTTGTTTATAACTTGTAGTCTGTAAACAATAGTAACTTTCTGCAAGAGTTTGTACTAAGTCATGGCTGCAAGCCAGAATAAAGTTAAATGCAAAGTTGATGTAGAAAACAGGCAATTTCATGACCGCTGCCTTAAGTAAAAATGCTAGTCACCTGTACCTGTTGTTAACTCATAATGACTTCCTATGTTTTAAGCTGGCCCACAGATGCATTAAGAATTCATGCAGTGGCTCTCCCCACATAAAGGTTTTGCACTACTGATCTAAGCCCTAATCTCAAACTAAACAACTTAATGCTAAACCTTTCTAATTATCCCTTAAAGATAAATATATTGTAGATTTTTATACCCACAGAAGTCTTTCAGTTAGTGATCTGAAAAGTGCACTAAATCTACTTAAAAGCTATATTGTATAATTAAGAAAAATAAAATAATTAATTTTAACATTACTTGATGAATCTAAAATTAATCATAATATAAATCTCTGTAAACTCTTATAGAATGCTTTCACTTTGAAAAATATCTGATACATATATGTTAATTACTTTTCTTAAATATCAAAACTCTTTTGCTCTAAGTATTGGATCAATCTTAATCCATCAATTACACAAAATTGCTACCCTTCAAAAATCTATTGTATAATCAAATAATGAAAGTGAACAACATTTATTTGAGTATAGATATACTTAATACATATAATTCCACATTCTCACCAAATTTTGTTCTGCAAATACCAAAAAGCTGATTTATTACATATGTTTTGGAGGTGCAAATGTTATAAATTATGGTGTTTGCAAAACCTCAAGTTAGAGAAAATGGGCTATGAGAAATCTAGTTAGTTTATTTTGGAAGTTTGCACCTTTACATATACCTTCTGCAGGTTTAACATGTTAAGAAATAAATGTGTTAATTACTCTTTTTTAGTGATCAAAAATGTCATGGGATGTATTTAATCTGTCAAGCCAATTCTGGGTGATATAAATGGTAAACAAATTGCAATTAGACCTATTATAGCCCAAAAATTAATAATGATCAAAGTAAGCAATCTTATATAAAGTATTGGAGTAAACTCTTGGACCATATTCTATAGTGAACATATACTTTTATAAATAGCCATAATTTATTCATGATAAAAGGAAAAATTAAAAACCTGTTCTTAGGGTACAATATTGCAATAAAAACAGTAAATATTATATCAATAAATCAAATGAAAGATCTATATAGGCACTTAACACTTTGTATATAGTTTTAGTTGTTATAGTTCATATGTCTTTTTTTCTTCTTTATTTGTATGTCTTTTTATTATTCTTGATTTGCAATTATTTAATAGATTAAGTGTTATATAAACATTGAATTGCAAATAAAGATATTGGGAAAACAATTATACATTGAGATGTATGGGAGTTGCACATAAGTGATTCATGGATTCACATTGAAATGTCTGTTTAGTGCTCTTTAACCATACATTATACAAGCATAAAATTTAATGTAGTCAGTGAAGGAATGCTTTTTGGAATAAAGAAGACTACTCAAGGAAACCATACAGATATCAGAACCTGCAAACCCCACAGACAGTAAACACAATCTAGGACTGAAACTCTGATGTTGAAGTTGTCAAATATTTCCTTAGCCACTAGTTTTCTTTTTCCATTTCTTTGCCTTTCTTTTCTACTTCTCACTCCCTCTCTCATTCAGTCTTTTCCTTCTCCCATTTGCACTCTCTTCATAGTCAGCCTCCAACTCTGTCACCTCTGCTTGCTTGCTTTTTACTCTATTCCAGAGTATATCCTCCTGTAACCTTAGTCCATTCTTATGAATGCCATACAGTGAGGCCCACTTTACAAAGGTCACTGTTTCCTTGCATTGTTTCCTTTGACCTTGTATTATTTTTTTTGCTCAGTATGAAAAAATGGGTATTCTTGTAACTAGTGTAGTGTTGCACAGGATCTCTTCTGCACCTAAGTTTCTATTCAGTATTCTCTTATCCCCTTGATTTGTAATAGTCCAGTTTAGTATTTTACTAATGTGTAAACTTTTAATTCCTTTACAATGAATTTAAACAGTCTTTCATAGGCAACACACAAACAAATAAGACTGAATTGATTGGATTGGCAGTCTTAGAAATTAGAACTTAAAAATAATTTAACTTCAGAAAATGCACATTGCCAGAGAGGTGGAACAGAATAAAAGACAAAATGCTAACTTCAGCATGGCAGATGATATTCGTCAGGTTAAATGCAAAGTTAATAGCAACAGTCTCTAAAGTCACAATTCTAGTCAAACTAAATATCTGAGAAGCAGAGTAAGAGTAAAGTCTGGCAAATGGATGAGTTGTGGTTATTGCCATAATGAGTTTGAGCAGAACAGTGTACTGGATGTAGTAGAAATTGTAAGAAATTAAGGTACTTGTCCCTTTTGCTGTGGTTTGTAAAACACAGCTAATTGAAAGTTGTTTCTGAAAATGAGACCAGTTCTATTGTATGGTACAGAATCCTGGCAGCAAAGGTAGAGCAGCTGAGGAAGCTAAAGGTGATGAAGAGGAAGTATCTAAGATGGGTGGTAGGAGGCAAACTGTGGGACAAAGAAATGAGGACATAAAAGCAGCAGCCATAAGTATCCCCAATTGCAGAGAAGGTCTAAAAGAACAGATTATGATGGTTTGGATACATGTGCAGAAAATCAGGAGACAATCTGGTAAAGATGATTTGGGACAGACAGGAAGAAATCAAGAGGAAGTGAATGCATCCAGCAAAGTGGTGGAGGGATTTGTGAGAAAACTGTGACAGTCAAGCATGAATGTCAATAGTAGTAGTGGTATTGAGTAGGGAAGATGGAAACAGTTGACATGACACCCAACCCCATGTGGAAAGAGGGGGTGATGACTACTTTGCGAAATGTTGAGGCAGATGTCCAAGTGAAATTTCCTATTCATGGAACTCCAACCAGTTAACAGTGATAAAGGGGCTACATATAGAAGTTTTGTCAATGCTGTTGACTATTCTTTAAGAAAGAAATAATCCATGTATCAACTAAAACTAGCCAAGAAATAGTCATCTGATTCAAGATAATGTTCTGAATGTTTGGCCTAAACTGATTACATGTGATTTTCAAACAAGTTATTGAATAGAGTTCCACCATACTAACCAAAGTCCTCACTATCTGCAGTCAAATTGTAAAGCTAAGAAGTCCTTAGTTGCACATCATGCTTAACTTTTAAAAATGAAATTTTCTATTAAGAAAAGTTACGTAATTGTATTGTGTACATCTAGATAACCATTGCTATTTTAAGTTTGATATATTGTATTGCCCTTTTAAGAGTGTGCATTGTTTATACTGCATTGCAGTTCTTAACCTCTTATCAGAATGGTGTGAGATACTGAAGCATCAGCACTGTTTATGTTGAGCTGCCATGTTTTTGACAATAAAATTTAAATTGTCATAGGATCATAGGAAGTTGCTAGGCTAATGGCTCTAGGGCACTTACAAGCCTAACCAAGTTCTGCCCTTGTTTCCATGATCAGCACCTATTGCCCCTGTCCAAGAGAGACACAATCCAGATTGTGCTTGAAGAGGGCCAAAAAAGTGCTCCGCTTGACATGAATTGGGAGTCTGTTCCACAGATGCTGTAACCTCTGGTTGACAAACCTGTCCCTCCAGCAGGTTCTATTAATGTCACATACCAGGTTAAGGTATTTAGAGCAAGTAACCCGTGAGCCATTGGACTTATGGATATGCTTCATTTCCAATAAAGCAGAGTCAGAGTTTGCCTTATACATAAGGCAGAGATCATCTCTGAGTAGTCTGTATGAAATGGAGTAAAGTGGCAGCTGATCCACATAGGACAGATCATGAATACCTTGAATTCTCCATTAGAGGAACATTTGTGGTCTCTGCAGTTGCTGCAAGTGCCTGAAAAGGCACATACTAAAATGGGTGTTGTACTGAATTATTGGTCTGATGAAGGAAGAGTACAGTGAGGCTATAAATGCTTTTTTTCTGGAGGCAATACCCTTACTTATGAGATGAGCAATATAGAATGCCCTTCTTACACTGTGGAGACATGGTGATCAAAAGTAAGTTTGCTGTCAACCTGTGTGTTGGGGTGTCTCACTACTGAATGCATGCTTAAGGCGTTTCCATTGATGTGGTAGTTAGCAGGAATATTGCTCTCACTGAAAGGGATGATAATACATTTTTTTGCATTGAGTTTAAGGCTGTGTTTTTGGCACCATTCATTTGTTTGTGAAAGATCCGCTTGTAGGATGTTAACATTGTTTGGGGATTCTATGACTGCTCCCATTTTGCAGTCATCAACAAACTTTGTCAGCCACAGACCTTTAGACTTTCTTGTACTTCAGAGAAATAAATTCTGAACAGTAGTGGTCCCAGGACTGATCCGTGTGGAACACCACTGGTTATGGGTCGGCTGTTGGAGGTGGATTTCCCTATTTTGATTGTACGGGTTCTATCAGTGAGCCAGTTAGTGACCCACCTAACAATATAAGGGTTAATACCTAGCTGGGTGAGTTTGGCAATAATGTCTGAGTGAGGAATAGTGTCAAAAGCCTTGGGCCAAGTCCAGGTAGGCTGTATGCACAGTTTTATCCTCATCCAGGGCTCAGGTGACTGTCTCGAAGTCTACCAGGTTTAACAGGCATGATCTCCTTCTGACAAATCCAAACTGAGTAGTGTCAACTGTTTGGAGGTTATCTATATCTTTATTGATAAGGTCATTGATGATTCACTCCATAGCCTTGCAGATAATTAGTCAGGCTAATAGGTCTATAGTTCCCAGGGTCAATGGAAGCATCACCTTTGTGCAAGGGAATAACTATGGCTATTTTCCATTCAGCTGGGTCAAAGCTGGTGCTTAGACTATGATTGAAAAGAGTACCCAATGGTGTAGCTAATTCTTGTTGGAGCCCATGTAGAATGCAGCCTGGGATGTTATCATGTCCCACAAATGCTGTGTCTTTGGCCTTAGAGAGAGCATTAATAACCTGCTCTCTAGAGATACAAGGTGAGGTCCAGGTGGAAGTAATGTCAAGGGGTATGTATGGTGGGGACAGGGGAGTGAAGTTTTTCACAGAACCTGTTAGCTAACAGATTTGCTATGTCCACAGCCTCACTGTATGTGGTATCATTAACCACCAGTTCAGCACAAATCTGTGTCTTACCTTTTAGGCTATGGATGTAACTAAAGATCTCCTTATAGTTGTCCATGGTTGAGAACAGTAATTTGGATTTGTAGTTTGCTTAGGAGGACTTCACAAGAAGTCTTATTTGCTTGTTTAACTTGAGGAGGGAGCATTTTCAGTTGAGGGCATGATCCCTCTTACTTATGGACAACAATTTTTTCCTCTTATTGTAAAGCCTGTTAACCAGACAGATATGTTCTTCCTCGAATGTACAGCTGCATCAGTGCAGTTATACAGGTGTTTGTAAAAAGCATCTGAGGGGCGAGGTGTAGTGAAGCTATTTATACCATCTCTTAAAAGGATATAATCTGCTTTGGAGAAGTTTTTTTAGCCTAGTTGCTGGTGGATGGGGGGGGGGGGGCCCAGTATGAGAGTTACTTCAAATGAAGAAGATCTTGCAAAGCATCGAGGTCTATCGATCATGTCATCCCATTCTGCCAGAAACTGGGTCCCCTTAGAATGATACCAGAAACTAAGTCAATTATTGAAGTCAATGATTTTCTGTTTATATTGTGGTATCGTCCTTGGTGAGGGTAGTATGCTGCTTAAGGCTAGGGGCATACCTGCTTGTGACACATAATCAGAGAGCTCAATCATGTCTCTCCTCATATAGTCCAGGGAGGTGTCTCTCAAGTCATTCATACCAACATGTACTAAAAAAAGTAACCTGACATTTTTGACATGACCAGCGACAATTACTTAGTAACCATTACAACTGCAACGGACAAAATCCAGTTAGTGGTTGCTGCAGATAAGTGAATTTTGATATTAAAACAATTTTTCTATATGTGTCATGCATAACTGAAAAAGCTATGTTTGATTACTTTGTTCTGGGTTGCTTGTCTTAGTTAACTCTATTAGCTATTTATTTCTTGTCAGAGCAATAAGTTGGTACTAAAGCTTAAACGAATAATTAGGAAAATGCAGAAGCTGCATTAAATACATCCCATGACATTTTTGATCACTAAAAAAGAGTAATTAACTCTGCAGGAATGGAATATGTTCAGGCAGAACTGTATACATGACTCATAGGGCAGAGGATCTATTCTGTTATCCCCAGTGCTCTGGAATATACTGTTATCAGTGCTTTATCCACATAATGGATTTGATTCTTTCTAGGGCTAGTAAGAACATTTGTGTGCATGTGTGTGTGTGTGTGTGTGTGTGTGTGTGTGTGTGTGTGTGTGTGTGTGTGTGTGTGTGTGTGTGTGAGGGGGGGGGGGCAGCAAGCTGGAAACATAGGGGAACCCTAGCAAGGACTGTGTTCTCACAGTACACCGAAGCCTGCACCTTATTCACAGTCACCCTGCCCTGGTTATTCAGCCATCTTGTAACTTCTGTGTCCCATTTGTCATGCTTTCTGTATTAAATCAGTTACCCCTCATCCACTTCCTCAGTAAGTTTGCTTACATTTTACTCTCACACTGGCTCATTCTGACAGATGGCACAATACATTCATGTAGTGCTGTTCTTGTTGCAATAATCTTTGGTACACTAATGTGGTCTGCTCCACAGAATGCACAACAATGTGACCATTTGTATTCACATTTGATAATAAGGATTACCTGAACAGTTCCACGGTCTTATGTTCATGGATTTTTACTACCTGAATACCTTTGAGAAGCCTAGTGAGAATAACTTAGTATAACTGAGGTGCATTACTTAACCTAATAAAATAAATCTAAACTAAATACTCCAATGGTAAATCAAGTCTGGATTTAAAGGTGGCTAAGTTACTGCTTTGGGCAAAGGGAGACTGTTCCATAGTTCCAGAGTATGTTGGGTTCAATGTCTACCAAACCATCAGATCCTCTTCATGTGTAAAAAAAAGGTCTTTGTGGATGGTGAATGTGGAATCACTGGTTTTGTGAAATTGTTTGTGGCCTAGTAAAGTAGCATATTTTTTGCATGGAAGGACAGACAAATCGCCATGCAGCCATGCAAGAGCCTGTATGAATTTGAAAGCATATGCCAGTAAGTTGTTTGGGTTCTTTAGTTTTTCTCTGGTTTGCCAGAGTTTGGAGTGTATACACCAAAGAGGTGCTGCATTCATCTATGGACCTAATGGATATACAGAGTGGATTAATGACTTCCTTGTGCCTAGAGGAAATCCCTTTGGAAACTGGGCCAGGCAGTATGCTTTCCTAATCATTACAGATCTGTCATGATCAAAGGTAAAAGGGTAGCTCATTATTGACTGATGTACCTAGCTCTCTTAACAGTATCACTTTTAAAGTAGGTGTCTCTCATATGGCATTGATTATATTACCTATTACACATTGCATCTTCTCATTCTGACTAACCCATGATAGTCAACCATTTTAAAGCTGTACATGGCAGTGTAACAATCATTAACTGGCACATAATAATCTTTCCCATTTATGCAGTAATGCTTGTAGGAAAGGAGTGTTACCATGCACATCATATTGTTAAATTATAGTTACTGTTTATGGGAATATTACCATTTGCATTAACCAGAAAAAAAATCAAACTGGCAAAGAGTGCATTACCTATACATAAAATGTGCATGTGTGTCAGTATTCTAAATATGATTAAACAAGCTTATCATATTTAAACCCTTAACACCTGCCAGCAGTCAATGAACTTTGCCTTTGCTGATCTGTTCACTTAAAATTTTCTCACATTGAAACAGCTTAATCATACTACAGATTCAGAACTGCTATTAAATTAAAGTGCTTGCATGGTATGCTTTTCAAGTACTGTAGACTTGAATTTGACAAGACAGCACAAACTACTACTGCTGCAGTATAAAGCATAAATGGCCATAGTGTAAAAAAAGGAAAACAGTCTTTAATTTAGAAAGAGTAAGACAAATATTACATATGTCAGACTTTAATATTTCCTTTTTCAATGCAGTAAAATGCATTAGCAAAATGCATTTTTTATTTATACACACAAATAAAGCAGTAATATGTCAGCTACAAGTAATGGACTGACTACATTGTGTGTCAACACTGGAGAGCTGGACAGGCATTGCTTCTCACAATGATTTGTAGTACATGAGTGGATTGCTGGGACAGCTTTACTGTCTTTGGGGATCCATGCAGAATTATTACAGCAATGAGCCACAGCAGAATGGATGGAAGCAGCGAATCTACAGCAGCAGTAAAGAAGTCTGACACTACCTCTTCAGAAGTAACAAATGTGAGGACCTTGCCAGAATTAAACAAATCAGTATCCCACAGATTTCTACAAGACTGAGTTATTGAGTCCAACAGGATTAAGTCAGACACTTGACAAAATGAAATTGACTTAAGATCCCCAACCATAATAAGATAGATCATGCAGAATTGGTTAATGTCACCTAGTGATGCAATGAAGTCTGACCATTACAAGGTCAACAGAATCAGTACATGTTAAGCTAAGCAGTCAGTGCCACAAGCAGAATTAATGGTGTCAAGGGATCAACAATAGAGCCCAGTCATGATTAATGGACTAAGGTATACACATTACTTGCAATGAAGATTATCGACCAAGGAGGGTTTAATTGTTAATACATATGTTGTGTTTACTCTGCTTTGTAGCTTGGATTGTGCTTAAATGGGTCTATGGTAGGTTGTTTACTTATCTGGTCACCAAATGAAGAAAACTAAAAATTGAATGCCTGATGCAACTTGAGAGTGTTTCTAGCTATGCCATGTGAATATTAAAGCTTCCAGTTTTCAGACTTTTAAAGTTGTACATTTGAAATCAGTGAAGTATGATTTACCCTACTTATGACAATGAAGTGTCAACATGTATTTCAAATCACCAAACATCCAAAAGCAACTTATAATAAAGAGTTATCAAAACCTAGTTAGTAATAACTATGTCCTCAGGGAAAGCAATGTATAATAATTAACAGGAGAAGCACAATTTTCATTTATGCAGCTCTTTCAATTGTAGCCTGTGTTTTTTACATCAGTGTCCTTTCTGATTCCCAGGGAGATCTAGAACAAATTGTCTAGAGGGTATGCATGCTTTTTGCAGCTTACAGTTGGAGGAAACAACACCTGTTATTATATTAGCCTTTCATTACTAGAAATATAGACATTTAGTGTGATGGAAGAAAATTCTACACACCTGGCTTTCCAGTAGATGTTCTTCTGACATAATTACACTTCCTCATCTCTGCTTTTTAAATAGCAAAGAACTTTAGAATTTCCTTAGAAGCTCACTGATTGTATAAACAGGTAGATGACAATCCTTGCTTGTAAGACACGTTATGCGAGGTGATTTAGCAAACAAGCAATACCATGGAAATTGTAACACAAAGATAAAGATGCCTATTTGAGTGAAATTCACTGTTGCTTAGGAATGAGACAGAGTCTTAATTGCTTTAATGTTATACTACATGAAATAGCAGTCTTGAATAGTGCTTTCATTTCTACGCCTTATCCTCTTACCATGTTAACTTATAGTAAAAAATTGATTATGAAACCAACTGCATTTAATTTTGGCTTAATAATTTAGTAGTATTATGTATTGCTGTTCTATTTAATATCCAATACTGCTCTGCAAACATCTGTTTAATCTGAAAAAAGTGTTACATAATGCAGGCAACATGTTATAGTGCTTGTCTACTGCATGGTTTGAAAGTATCTAAGAAATGTGGGTGGGTGGTGCAGACATTACTCATAAATGACTGTGGTTTCAGGAAGTGACATTTTAAATAAGAAATTAGTTCATAGATTCATAGGTTCATAGGTTCATAGGTTCATGCTAGGCTATCTGCCCTAGGGCATTTATAAGCCTAGCCAGAATGTGTTTGGCTTTCGCCACCCATTTTAAATTTATTTTGCTATGCCCTTTTTCGAGGTTAATATACTGTGCCTCTGTCTAACAGTGACACAGAAGTGATACCCGGGGTAAATCTACGATCTCCCATCCACTCATCAAGATTCCTATTTAAGAGAGTCAATGAGGGACTCTGCCTAACCTGGGATTTTATTCCAGAGTGAAGGGAGCCTCTGGGTTATGAATCTGTCCCTCCAGCATGTCCTATTTATTTCAGTGCTGAGGTTCAAGTCTCTCAAGCACGTAGCTCGATGGGATTTGGATTTTCTGAGGTGCAGCATGTCCATTAATTCCAGGTTGGACATGGCTTTATACGTCAGGCACAGATCGCCTCTGAACAGGCGGTATGCCACTGAGTAGAGCTGGAGTTTCTTTAACTGGGCAGCATATGGCAGTTGTCTAAGCATTGTTGAGGTTGCTTGAAAACAACAAGACCTCCTTTGCCAAGGGTAAAATAGGAATTTATTTTCAATAAAGTCATTTGGCAACATGTACAGATTTCCACTACCGACATTGATTTATTTGATTGTTGCCTTTATTTAGAATGGATCAAGAAGCACAAACAAGGCAAGGAAAGTTCTGTCCTATAAATGTTATTATTTATTTTATTTATTTATTTATCTGTCTATTTATTTATTTGTTTTTACTGTTTGCATTTATAGTATCCAGCATATTTTAACAATTCTATTCAATGGAGAATTAACACAGTTGCTTTTATGCTGTTTTAATTTCACCACAGCTTTACTGTTATATTTTAAATACTGCTGGGATTTAGATGTCTTTTACCACTTAATTTCTTTTATTACACTTTACTCATGACATTGTATAATATGCCTTCCAACCTAGTTTATCATTTTATTATTTTTTTAATATGTTTATTGTTAGGCAAATCATCAGTTGACAGTATATAAAAGTAAGACTCATTGCTATAAACTATTTATTTTTCAGTGTATATCTGAAATGCCATCAGTTTTAGTAGTCTACCCAAACCTTTTTTCTGTGCTGATCTTGCTGCTTACAGAGGCTGTCACAACAGAGAGAATGGCGGGGTGCAGACTGCTTGACCCCATGACAACTGGTTTCTCCAAGGATGGTATTATGGCTATAGGTGGAAGCTTCCCAGTTCATTACAAGCATATTACTTCAGAGCTGACATTTAGAGATCCGCCAGAGCACATCCAGTGTGAAACGTAAGGAAACATTAATATTTTCATGGATTTTCTGGTATTAACTGATGAAGAAAAGATTTATGCTTGCAACAGTATAAAAACACTGTCTCTATATATGCTATAAACTTACAAGTATGCTGCTGCAGTTTCTGTCTTCCCAGTGACAGATGGAACATTTTTCAGTCACACAATTCCTAAAATGAATACCTATGATTATCTACAGTTATATAAGTTAGCAACCAATGTATTTGTCCACTGTGTGTATGTGCTCATGGGTGAGTCGGTCATTAATGTGCTACTGTAAATCTATCTAAAATACATATTTGCCTGTAAGTATCAGTCCATGACTGATCTTGCAGCTACAGAAGATATCAGTTTAACTGGTGTCTTGAAATTCCAACTTACAACCTAGAAGTCAATTTAATGGAGCCTTGCAAAATATGCAATATATTTGAGAAGTAAGAAAGTGTAGCGTATGCACAAAAATTGACTTTAGGAAACAATTTTCTGCATCAATTCAGGTCTGGTAAGAGCCTGTAACAGAGAGTACTGTGCCGGCCATAATGCTGTGACTGCACATGTTAAGTCCTACGTTTGAATGTAGGTGCACAGAATGGTAACCATATAACTAGGTATAAGAACATGTGGCAGATCGTAAGGAATAGGCTAGGGTATCCATTATTGGGGAGAGAGTAATGTACTATGAGATCAGAGAGTATAAAGATGAAATATCCACAATAGACCTGGAAGTGGATTACTACAGCGCATAAGACATTGCAAATGATAGAAGAATATAGGTGGCATCCACAATGTGGAAGGTTTGGGGAAAAAGTCATTCTGGATGTACTATGACATGAGAATATAGTGGGATACTAAGCAAGTAAAGCCCCATCAGTAACTGGAAAACAAAAGTTTCTCAAGATGCAGAAAGTATCTTGAGAAATGGTATAATGTTTTGTAATGGCTTAAATGTATATGTAAGAAATATGTTTTTCTAGTAACACTAACGGTAGTAGCCAAAGTGATCAAAACTTAGGATAAAGTTTCCACCAGACAGTAATACTAAAATCAAGTGTTATAAATTGGTAGTGTGGTAGAATTAAGACAGCAACTTCATAAAGATCCTCCAGCACCAGTGAGGTTAATGTGTATGTAAAGTATATACAGTTCCAGTGTGCTCAATAGGTGAGGTATAGTCTTATACTATGCAATTGAAGAAAAAAAATTCAGGCCATGTCATTTGCCGGATTTGTTATGTATGGATTTTTTTTATTGAATACAGCAATGTGAATGCTGCTTACTGATCCAAAAAGTGAAAATAAATGTCACTAATGTGGAAAAAATGTTCCGAGTAGAATCAAGAAGCCTTCATTAGAGATAAAGAATACAGTATGTATATTCACCAAACATTTCATCATTTATAGATTGTTTACAAGGCAGAATCACTTCATGGACCATAATCAAAAAGTACCCACTTGTGGGGTACATCCTGCCTTGGAGATGAATTTACAGGTACCCGTCTGGTCATTAGGGTTTGACTTAAAGGAGTTGTGGGTCTTGCTGTTTTATATATTCTAAAGTCAAATAAAATATAAAATAAAACCACACTCCCTCCAGGATGCCTTATTTATTTACTGGAAGAGGTACCTGACTGCTGGTAGAATCATTTCTTTTCTGGAGGTGTAGGACATTAAGTTGAGTTGCGTCCTTAACAGACCAGAATACTACATTCAAGTCACCCTGCTGGAGTCTGTAAAAGACTGAGTACAAGGAAAGAACATCAAGTCTGTCATGGTAGCTGAATGTCTTCGGTTCAGTGATCCTTTGTTAGGAAGTCCTGGGATCTTTTTAAATGTCATATTTTTAGATAAATATGAGGTGTTATTTTCTATAGTTGTTCTGACAGAGAATGAGCTATTGAGTTGGAAAAATACCTTTGTTTTTAGTTAGGCAATATAGGAGGTTTTCTTGACTACTATAGCTGTGTGGTGGAACAAAGGATATGGATTTATCTAAGAAGCTGATGACACCTTTGTCTATATCTGATTGAAATGGGATAATGTGTATATTGTAAGCTATTGTCCAGATTATTTACTAGAAGTGATAATTATGCACTTTGCATTTAACTTAAGCTTGTTTTTATATACCACTGATTTGTGCGGTTTATCCCTTGCCATTGTAGAATATGGTAGCTGATACTGAGCAGTAGAAAACAATTGGCTTGCAGTCGCAAGCAGATTGTTAGACATTGTCTGTGATAGTGGTTTGGAAATGTTTAAATGACGCATTATTTTTTCATATCCATTATATACATATCAATATGAGAGTTCATGCCATATGCTGTTTTTGTGAATGTTTTAATTTTTCTTCTCACACTGTACTTCACTGTGTATTACACAAAGCTGTGATACTATCTGTCTATAACAAAATGGTATCACACTACAGCAAGGCATTCATCAGTATGCTGAGCAAAATGCTTTTAACAATGTATAGTTAGAATACATAATTTCAGCGTAATATTAAAGGGACTCTCCTAGAGATAAGAAGGTTATTCCACTATTTGCTCAACAACAGTTCCTATGTGTTTGGTGATGCATTGCTATTGTCAGGGTAATACAGAAGAATACTGTTATACATGGACTAAGAAAAGCATGTTTCCCTATCTACTGCACATTTATTTTATGGCAGAAACCTGTGAATTGTGCAAATCAGGGAGATCCATTTCCCCCAGACACAGTGACAGTCTTGTGAAGTAGAATTGTTACAGTTTGGGTTTATGGTGACAGTGGTATTTCCACTGAAGGATTAATCTGTAGAAGGAACATTGTCTCATTCTGTTTTGCATTCATGTTTACTACACATCTGTGCAATGTGTTGCTGCTGCTAGTGTGTACCAAGGAAAGGTTATTGTGGAATAATAGTACATAGCTTTAAACAGGAGTTACTGTATGCAAATTAATGCAGCAGTCTGTATATTAAAGCAGAGCTTTAGCCAGCTCATCTGGCATCCCTCAACAAAAAAGTCTTGTCTCCATTGTCACTTCACCATGGAATACCACATCACTCTGTAATGCCCTCACATAAATGCCAGGAGCAAAAATGATTGAAGAGAAAACAATTCTTGCCTCTCACAAATGCACCCCCTAACACCTTATGCCCAGGGTGGCTGCCTGCTTTACCACATTCTAGCAAGCTTCTGCACTAAAGGACAGTGTCAGAAATGCACTTTGAAATCGACATTTGTCTATCCATTCTACTTTGATCTTTACTGAGTAAATCTATTACACAAAGCAGCTCTACTGTTACTGTGTATTGGGGAAAGGGGTGTTATGGATAGCAGTCCAGCCATTACAATATGGGTTGCACAATCCAGAATTGCTGTGGTTATAATACTACTTGGAAATGTATACTATATATAAATCTGTATATTATACAGGGCAGTGCTACACAAGGGGGTGATTTGGGCAAAAATCATATGGTAAATCATTACATTCTTTACAATGTGTTGTACACACCAGTGGTATTGTCATACAAAGTACACTGTCAGGCTTGCACTTAGAAATCTGCATCCTTTCATTCTACACTCCTATTTACTATGTAAATAACTTTTGTGCAAAGAAGTGTTAATGGGTATGATAGAATTATAGTATGTTTGCACTAATGCTTGTTGCACATATCTGTGAAATATTGAAGCATACTGTCAGATTGCCACATTATTGTGCAATCCAGTGCATTGCTCAAAGTAAGGTTTATTATAGTTTGAGCTTATACATAACAGTAGCCTCTACTGCGTGTATTGTGCAGATGCAAAACATATGACCACCTTACTTTACTAGTACATAATATAAAATTATTCTTTCAAACTGCTTTAAAAAGCAAAACAATCAAGCAGACCATAAAGTTAAACAGTCACTATAATGTTTCTTGTCATTGCAACTATAAAATATAAACACAAAAGATGCATATTAAGTCCAGTGAGTTTTCATGTGGTTAATAGAACCATACTGATGTAACAAAGACCACACACACAGTACAGCTGAGCTCCCTCATGTACAAAACTGTGGTAGAAGTATAGTATTCATACAATTACCTTATCTCTAGTCTTTATTAATTAGTCTGCTATATAGTGTATAGCAAAGCCATGCCCTAATTCCTTACACACCTTTGTAATCAAAAGTTAGCAGATGCATTATAGAAATGTGCACATCTTAAATATTACAAACATACAGCTGTACATTAAAGAGAAACTTCCTCCTTCTTATGAATAAAGCACTGGTGTTATAATGTAATTAGGTGAAATTGTTTCTTGAAAGACTAAAGGGGCATATTTGAAAATAATATCACATTGTAATGCTGTTTGTTACCTGTTTAAATGACCTTTCCCTGCATTGGTTACACTATTCAATCAAAAACAGCAAAGAGAATCAACTTTAAAAAGAAACAATATTGGTAGTTTAAACAATGCAGTTAAATGTTACTGCAGCAGCATTATGACAAGTCTGGTATTGGCTTGGTGCTATTTCTAATATGAAAAATACATATCTGGGTCTCTGGTGTATCATCTAACATTGTTTAGTACTGTGTGCTGTGTGTGCTAAGAATATTGAATGTGCATTTTATCAAATGCATGGGATTTCAGAGGTAAGCATTAGTTTCTACATTAGAGGTATGATTGTATATGTGCAAGTGTATAGATGGGTAAGGGTTAGGTAAAGGTATAGACTGTAGTTGCATTTGAATTTCTCTTAGCATTAGAATAAGGGTTAAGAGTTGTGTGTCTGAGATGTCATGAGTAGTAGTAATGTTATAGGACAGGCTTTTTAAAGTAAGGTGTAGAAACGGGGTTAGTGGCAGGCAGGGTAAGGTAGGGTTGAGGTGAAGCTGTTAATTCATAGATTAGTACTAGGCTAACTGTCCTTGCGAGACATTTTAAGCCTAGCCAATTATCCCCTGTGAGATTCAAACCCTGTACCTTGTGTTTGTAAGGCAAACACCTTAACCATTAGGCCACCCTCCCAACCCCGTGGACAGTGTAGTTCTATTTAAATGAATTTTTGGGAAAACAGGTTAGATGGCATAAATTAGTTTTAAAGATGGCATTAATTTTACAACTGGATGTTAGTGAATTGAGTTTGCATTTGTACTAATAATGTTGTGCTGGTATTTTAATACGCAGAATATTTAGTTTCATTGATGTATAGAAGACTGGCAAAATTAAAGGTCCTCAGAGGAAAAATTTTGACTAATTCAGTTACAGTATTGTAGCAATCAAACTATTGGATTTATGTATTACATTCTGCAATACTGTCACTGTTTCTATTGAAAGTGTTTAACTTAAAATTAATTCATTATTTCATTTTAAACAGTGCAAAAAAAAAAAGAGCTCCTCCAAATTCAGAAGCAGTTGCTCTTGAAGATGACAGAGGAAATTAATATGGTGTGAACTAAAAATATTGATACTACAGCGAAGAGCAATAACGTGAGCTATAGTTGCATAAATAAAACAGTAGCCTAGCCAATTCAAAAGCAATGACAGTTATTCAATGGACCTTATCAGTGATGGCAATATATACTTGAAAACCATTGTATATTCATGATACTGGTAGTGTAAAGGAAAGTCACCTAACTGTATGAAGCACTGGGATAACAAAAGGGAACTCATGTATCAGTCTGAAGTACCTGAAGTAGGACAAGGACTGCTCTGAGCAAATTGTGTCATACTTTATGAAAAGGAATAAACCATCTTTGGCACACCTCCATTTGGTAAGGTAGTGAGTTAACCTAATCTACAGCCCTTGAAACTCTACAGATTGACAAGTGTCTGCTACCACAGGCATGCCTTGACAGAATGTGTGTGTATGTACATATCTGTGTGTAGGGGTGTGTGTGTGGTGTGTGGGTGATTGTTTCATTAAAATCTTTGGTGTATTCAGGCTGATAAAAGCTACTTAAGTTGCACTGATGAGGTCAGAAAAAGGCCAGCACAGGGCATGTCTACAGCTAATAGGCTGCGGTTTATTGGCCTGAATGCACCAAAAAGATTTAATAAAAAAAAAAAAAAAATTAAAAGTCATGGGTATTCATAGGGTATGTACCTGAAAGCCTGTTATGTCCTTAAAGATCATATGCAACATGGCAAAACAGAATGTGACATCTACATGCCTTTGTAGCTCTTTCAAGATGATTGCTAGTGACTCGAGGCAGTTCTACCCCTATTTTCATACACAGTTTTGCGAAAATACTATTATTATAAAAATACAGCTTCACAGCCAGTCCTTTCACACTTTTTGTTGTCCACTTATGATGGACGATACCGAGTGATAAATTAGTGGTGGAAACATTTTGCTTTGGTTTCCACTGATTTCCTTTTCAAGTTAAATGACATCCCCCCATATTTAACTGAAATAAGCAGTTGCCCATTCCCTTTTATCAGTATATTACTTTGTTAGGGGGAAATGGGTACCACATTATTTTGTTTTGCACTATGGCTATGAAGCCATGTGAAAAGGCATGCTGAGGACTGAAAACTGCCAGTCTGCACCCCCAGACATCAATACTAAAGGAATTCACATGTATTCTTTAAATATTAATGTTTTTCAGAGGGCTTTTTCCTCTATTTCACATCAAGGACAACTGAAGAATGTAAAGACAACAGATTTCCCAATCATGCATCATCATGATGCTATGCATGATGACATCAGGCAATGGGGGTGTGTGAACAATGCAGGGAACTATGCTATTTACAGTGGAAATAAGTTTTTATGAACTACAGATGTTTGTGTGGTTTATTTAAAATGTACCACATGATCAGCAGTAATATGACTCCTGCAATAAAGGAAGATTTTTGATAAGTTGTACTTTTCATTGCACATTATCTTTAAAAGATCATGTGTACATAGCCCACTGGTAAGTTATTGCATAATGAGGACTTAAGTTTTGCTAGTTAGTTCTTGTAGTTTGTAACTCAGACATCACAATCAAAGTAAGAAGGACCAAATACCTTTAAAAATATTTAAAGATAATACCCTCTAATACTTGTCACACTTCTGAGAAGGCCTGCCTTTGCCTTACACAAATCAGTGCAGTGAAGTTTACCATTACCATTCAATGGACTGTAACATAGTTGACTATGTTAAATAGCTATGTCACATGTATATTCAAAGGGACCCATATAAGTAGATATCTGTATTATATTTGGGTCTGAGTGAGAAAAACATAGAAGCAACTACATTTGTTTCACTTACACATATTTCTCTCGAACCCATAAAACACTGCCAAGAATAGACTTCTTCCTAATATCCGATGACCTAGTAAACACAATCACAGAATACCATGTTGATGTTAGATCAGTCTCGGATAATTCAAAAATCTCAATCGGTATTAACACTACCAACACAAAAAACATAACCTATAACGATACAAACTGGCCACTCAATGCAAACCTAATTAACAATGCAGATGTAGTGCAATAAATTAATCTCATACTATCAAAACTGGAACAGGACTTCAGCAGTAGTGAAATACCCTTAATAATACAATGGGCTGCAACAAAGGTGGTAATCTATGGTATACTTATACAAAAATCCTGAATTCTCAAAAAACAAGAGAAAATGGAAAAAACAAACCTTGAAAGACAACTAAAAAACACAGAAGAACAACTCCAAAATACTCACTCGAGACTGAAAAAAATGCTAAACCTACAAAAAAACCTATATAATTTACAGACAAAAACAATCCCTCACAGAGCTTAGACTCCTCTACAGCTATTCCAAAAGGGCACAAATACCCACCAAAACATTAACCAGACTAATAAACATCAAAAAAGACCCTCCTAAAATAATCAAATTAAAATATAATGGTAAAGTAATAAACAAAAACTCAGACATAATAAGAGTTATTCACCAAGATATATAACAACCTATATAATGCCCAGGTACAAAATCATTCTGAATCAGATGAAAAATTTATAAAGGACCTAACATTCCCATTATTAAATGAAGAAAGTAATAAACAAAAACTCAGACATAATAAGAGTTATTCGCCAAGATATATAACAACCTATATAATGCCCGGGTACAAAATCATTCTGAATCAGATGAAAAATTTATAAAGGACCTAACATTCCCATTATTAAATGAAGAACAGGTAAAGCTGTTAACAAACCTACACACAACAGAAGAAATCCAACTTGTTATAAACAAACTGAAAATTCATAAAGCTCCTGGCCAGGATGGCTTCACAACTGAATTTTGCAAAAAATTCAACACACAGCTCTCTGACATCTTACTTAAAGTTTACAACTGTATTATAAAAATGGTATATCAGACCTCTATATAAATAATTCTAAAACAATTCTGATTCCTAAACCAAACTCTGACACAACAAATCCAAATAACTATAGACCTATCTCTCTCATTAACTTAGACATAAAAATATTTACCTCACTTTTATCACATAGACTACAAAATGTAATACCATACATAATCTCACCTGAGCAACTATGCTTCATGCAAAGTCGACAAGTATGAGACAATACTTTAACTCTTGATGCTATAATGATACTATTAAAAAAAGACAATTTGCCTAGATATACTCTAATGGTCGATGCAAGCAAAGCCTTTAACAAAGTGGATCTAAATTTCCTTTTTAAATTCATGCCATATTTCAATATTCCTGAATCCTTCATCAATATAATTAAAATCATCTACAAAAATGCATTAACCACATTATTTATAAACAAAACTCATTTGAAACCAATCAAAATAACAAATGGAACCAAACAAGGATCCCCACTGTCCCCTATATTTTCAATATATACCTTGAACCACTCTTACTCTATATTGCTAAAAAGACCTACCACCATATCCCAAGAATCAATAATATTAATATAAAATATACTGCATTTGCTGATGATCTCAATATTTACTTTGAGCTTCCAAACACCCACCTGCAAAAAAAAAACTTAAAAACAATTGAAAACCTTTCAAAAATATCAAACTATGAAATACACCACCACCTGATATCATCCATATTCCATATCAACCCTTATAAACACAATGAATCCTATTTCCCCCAACCTCAATCTCAATAAAATACCAAATAAAATATTTAGGTATCAATTTTGTACATACCCAAAATGATTTGATGAAACAAAATAGACAGAAAGTGTGGGACAAAAATCAGTCAAGACATAACTAGATGGAAAAATATAAATCTATCACCCTTGTTGAAAGCAGCTATCATTAAAAAGAATATCCTACATAGAATAGTATGCCAGTTTAACTCCATCAACTTCAACATCGCCAAAACATTCTTTGCTAAAATTAAATCAGTCTTCTCAAAATTTATTTGGCACCCAAAAAACACTAGAATATGTTATGACAAATTAACATTACCAGAGGATAAAGCGGGCTTAGGTCTACCTGATTTCAAATTATACTATAACATCATCTATGCAAGTAGACTAGTCCAAATCACAAATCATGACCCAAACAGTCAAAAATGGATCGACTATAGAAAAAAATTCTGGTTCAATCAAACAAAATCAGTTAAAATAAACCCAAAAACCCTTCCTTTTATAAATCTAAAGAGCAAAAATCCTCCTAAAATCCATCCTACGATTAAAAACACAATAATAATTTTCCAAAACTTAATAACATCACTTCACCTTGAAGATACTCTAGAACTACTACAACAAATTAATCTCAACCCAAATTTGAAATTAAATAAAATAATGATTGATCTCACAAATTATCCCCAGATTAAAGACACAACTATATGGCAAATACTAAAATTCAAAAACCTAAATGATACAGATTTAAGAACCCTCCTTGAAGTAACTAAACAATATGACCCTATACTTAGACAAATTAAGTTAATTGCAAATATTAAATTCTCAAAAATCAAACAAATGAACATAACATCAAACTCACCAAACAAATCCTTAAAATTTTAACTTACAAAGCAAAAATCTTATCAAATGCATACAAATTGATATCCTCAATAAAATTCCAATCCTCAATTCTCATCTCCAAATATTGGGACGAGATGAATAATAGTATAACTACTGAACAGAAATACCAAGCACTCAAAAACGCCTTTAAAAAAATAATCTACAAGCAGCTCGTGATCAACAATAATGAGTACTATACCCCAGCGGTTCTTAAAAACTTTGGCTACAAAAAAACAATAACCTGCCCTTCCAGTCTCCAGGAAAATGTCAATATACTACACATTTTTTTGGAGTTGTAAAACAGTCTTTAAATTATGGTGTTCATGAAAAACTAAATTGCAAAAGATAGGCTACAAAAAAAAAAAAAAAAACTTTTTCTTGGGAAAAGCAATTCAACATATAACTCCCAAATTCTTAACGGGTGTCCATAAACATGTACTTATCAGAATATGTGTCTTAATTAAACATTTGATTGCAAGAAACTGGTTGGATAAATTAAAAAAATGACCTCAGAAAATTTCGAACTTATGGCAATGAAACTCATGTCCTCTCATAAATTAATGACAAAAAGTCCAAACAAGAAGACATATTTCCAGAAATATTGGAGCTACCTTTTTGACACTATCCTAATTGACTAATCTTGAAATGTACATCATTATCAATTCCTCTAGCAATGAAGAAGGCCATTGTCAAATAACAACAATAAATTTGATACAATTGACAGGGGAAAGGATAAATGGAAATGATTACGCATGTGGCATTGTATTTTGTAAATATCTCGTAAATATGTTTTCTATATTGTAATAGTTAACGCTGTAAAACTATTAACTGACTATTACTACTGTTCATTGGAACTTGGTTGTTCTGTTTTTTATCACTTTCACTGTATAAAACCTCAATAAATATATATAAAAAAGAAATGTTTCATTAAATTATTGTGTACTTTTTCGCTAATTCACAACAAGCTTTTCTTTTTTTATATTAGCAGATACTTCTAACACTTGAGAACGTTTGAAAGGTGCATGCATTTCAAAATGGTTACAAATCAAAAATGTTTGATATCCAGAAAAAATACTGCTACAATGTATTGAACAGAGATACAGTTATGGCTTGGCTAAAACTTGGCTGAGATTAAGAAACCATAACACTGCAGAGATGTACTTCTGTTCAGGGGCCTGATAAACCTGCATAGAACATCAACTCATTAGGTTCATAGGTTTATAGGTAGGTACTAGGCTATCAGCCCTAGGGCCTATACAAGCCTAACCATAATGATTCCCTGGCTATTACTTCTTACAAATATTTACTTTCCTGGACTTCTGTCTAGCAGGGCTACTGATGTGATCCCCGGGGTGAATTTCCTATCTCCCATCCAATCATCAAGATTCCTCTTGAGGAGGTCCATTGAGGTGCTCTGCCTGACATGTATGGACAGCCTATTCCAGAGTATGGGGAGTCTCTGGGTCAGGAACCTATCCCTCCAGCATGTTCTATTCATCGTGATGACAAGGTTAAGATCCTTAGAGTGTGTGCCTCGGAGAGATTAGAATTTCTTTAAGTGTAGCATGTCCAGCAAATCTGGGTTTGACATGGCCTTGTATGTTAGGCAGAGATCGCCTCTGAGTAGGTGATATTCGACAGAGTATAGCTGGTGTTTCTTTAGATGGTCAGCATAAGGCATCTGCTTTAGGCCTGCAATTCTTTTTGTGAGGTATTTCTGCAGCCTTTCTAGTTGTTGCAGATGTCTTATGAGGTACATATCAACTGGGGCATTGTATTCTATAATGGGTCTAATGAAGGATGAGTACAGAGGGACAATGACCTCCTTTTTTCTGTATAAAAAGTCCTTAGTGATGAGGTGTGCCATGTAGAAGGATTTTCTAACTGTTGTGGCTATGTGGTTATCAAAGGTGAGACCACTGTCCATCTGTGTACCTAGGTCTCTTATCACACTTTTGGTGTTTAGTGTACTGCCACCTATGTGGTAGTTCACAGGTATATGGTTTTTCCCAAAGGGGACAACTATACATTTTTTGGGATTTAGCTTGAGCCCATGGCTCTGGCACCAGGCATCTGTTATGGTAAGGCCCTTTTGTAGTATATCCACATCATTTGGGGATTCAGTAATGGCTCCCAGCTTGCAGTCATCTGTGAACTTTGTAATCCAGAGTCCCTTAGTGTTGGACTGTACTTCAGAGAAGTAGATGCCAAATAAGAGTGGTCCCAGGACAGAACCCTGTGGTACACCACTTGTCACTTGTCTGGAGCTGGATTTGGAGTCGGCTACTTTTACAGTGTGTGTTCTGTCAGTAAGCCAGTTTGCAACCCATCGATTGACATTGGGATTAATGCCCAGCTTAGTAAGTTTATCTATGATTCCAGAGTGGGGGATAGTATTGAAAGCCTTGGCGAGGTCCAGGTAGGCTGTGTGAACCACCTTACCCTTGTCCACAGCTCTGGAGACTGATTCAAAGAAGTCAATCAAGTTCAGGAGGCAAGATAGGCCCTTCATGATCCCTACCTGGGTGCGGTCCAGTGTTTGAAGGTTGCCAATCTGTTTGGTTATAAGTTCCATGATAATACATTCCATGGCATTGCAGATCAGGCTCATCAGACTGATGGGACTGTAGTTCCCGGGATCCAAAGTGGATCCCTCCTTGTGGAGTGGGATGACTGTAGCTGTGTGCCACTATGTGGGCATAAAGCCTGTGGTGAGGCTATGATTAAACATGACACATAGGTGAGGTGCCAGTTCATTTTGTAGTTCACGCAGTACACAGATCGAGATGTTGTCTGGTCCCATGGATGCTGTATTCTTGGCTTTGGAGAATGCGTTTTTTACCTGAGTGGCCATGATTACTGGATTTTGGCATTCTTTCAGTATTGAGATCGGCACTTTAGGGCGTGAGATGGAGGTGAATTTGGCACTGAATCTATCTGCCAGGGTATTGGCAATATCCTTGGGATCAGTATATCTAGTGCCATTTTGCTGTAACTCAGAGCATATCTGAGTATTGCCATTTAGATTCTTGGCATAGCTATAGAATGCCTTGTGGTTGTCTTTGAAATCTTTGGCAATTTTGGTCTCGTAACTAGCTTTGGAAGATTTTATCAGGGATCTCAGCTTTCTACTGAGGCTGGTGAGGGATTTTGAATCCTGGGTTCTTCCTCTTTTCTGCAACAGTTTCTTACTTCCGTTGTACAGCTTGTTTATGTCAGGGAACCACCAGATTGGCTTCCTTTTTTTAGAGGACAACGTGTTGATTCTATTTGGGATGGTTCGGTCCATGCACAAGTGAATGTGCCTGTACAGCACCTTAGTGTAGGATTCAGCAGTTGAACTTCCAGTTCCCATCTGCAGGGGTGTCATGAAGTTTGTTATTTCTGACTTGAGAAGCATGAAGTTGGCTTTGGAGAAGTTTTTTACGGAGGTTTCCTTAAAGGGGGTGGAGGTGGGATGTGGATGTCAGGGGTGATTAGCTTATGGTCTGATCTGACCAACGAGGGGGTGACCACTGGTGTGGAGCATCGATCTCCCATGTTGGTAATGACAAGGTCTAGAATATTGGTACCCCTGGTGGGACTATGAATTAGTTGCTCTAGGGCATTGGATTTATGAATTCCAAGAACCGTTGAGCAAAGGTGTTGGTACAGGAGTAGTTTTCCCAGTTAATCGCAAGCTAGTTGAAATCACCCAGTATTAGGGTGTTTGGTTGTATCTTAATATTTTCCAGTATGTTTAGAAAGGTGTAGTGAGAATCTTGGGGCATGGTGGGGGATCTGTAGCAAACTGCCATTTGTATTGCAGTCTTACCTAGTGTTAGTTGCACCTGGAGAATTTCAGATGCATTGTGTTGGGCAACCAGCCTGGTGGTGTGAATATCCTTGGTGAATATGGACACTCCTCCACTTTTAGTGTTTTGATCCTGGTTTGTTGGCCGAAAAGTGTGGTATGGGTTGTAGCTCAGTATTGCAGGGGTGCTCTCTGGAGCTTTGAACCAGGTCTCAGTTACTGTACAGATATTGATGTTCTCCATTTTTAGGAGAGCCTCAAGAAAGTGCATCTTGAGGTTTAGACTTCTAGCACTGAGTAGCATTACTTTCAGATTTTGCTTGCTTGTACCTGTTATGGTGGTAGTTTTGTCCTTTGAACCTTGCCTAAAAAAGGCACTATAGCGGTGGCAAGAGCCTTAGCCAGTAACTTGAATCCCAGGGGTGATAGGTGGAAACCATCTCTTGCAAAGCATCATGGCTTGTCGATCATGTCATCCCAGGTAGACAGATACTGGATTCCCTTTGAATGACACCAGAAGCTTAGCCAATTATTGAAGTCAATCATTTTGTCATTATACTGTGGTATCATTCTGGGCAATGGCAGGATGCTACTCAGGGCTAGGGTCATACCTGCCTGAGCTACATGATCCAAGAGCTCTTCCATGTGTCTTTTCATGTAGTTCAGGGAGGTACATCTCAGGTCATTCACTCCAACATGGACAATGACAGAGTCATATTTGTACCTGTTGTGGAGTGACTTGAGTGCATGCATTATGTGGCAGATCCTGGCACCCGACAGGCAACTAACTGTAATTTTCTTCTTGTTCAGCCTAGTAAGTGGGACATCAGTGTGCCTGACTATAGAGTCACCTATGACTAAAGTTTGGGTACGTTGTCTTGCCTTAGGGGCTGCTGTTGGGTGGCACACTGGTGTTGTGAGCTATGTGACACTTTGATTGTGTTTGGGGTGGTGTTTGTTTGCATTTCAGCTTTGTAGGTCCTTGTTGCTTGGACACATTAATGTTAAGAGCTTCCACATATGTGGGTTTTGTGTTGCTATGTGTGGGTTTTGGTGGTGTGGGCTTTGAAGGACTATGTGTTGTTTGAGGTGTTGTGTGGGTGTTAACCTTCTCCTCTTGACTGTCTAGCACAATCTTGGCTGGAGAGTGCTTTGCCTTCAGTTTGGCTATGTAAGTGTATCTCTCACAGGTTGTAGTGTTTGGTGGTAGGAGGAGAGGGGTGTCTGTGTACATGAGGCAATTGCTGCATTGCCCCAGTATTCCCATATTCTCCAGGTGGACAGGAGAAATCACCAGAAGCTGACCCTTGGACGTGCCTGGTTAGGTGCTTTCTTTATGTAGTACAAGAGCTGTTTTGCCTTACTTTTTGGCAAGGTACTTGAAATTGTAGGCTGTCTAGTGCCTATGACTATTTTCTCCTTATTACCAAGGAGAAGTGAGTGCTTGTAACAAATTAAGGCTTCCTAGTGCTTTTTAGTGAGTTTTAGAGCAAGTGCTAGTCACAGGTATACCAATTTTAGTACTACTGCTGATAAACTGGTTAGTTCTAAGAGAAAATGTAAAGAGCAGACTTTCTGGCACTGGGAATAGTTTAACTTTAGCCCCGCGGTGCTGAGCGGTGTGCAAATGCACGCAAATGCACGCATTTATGCCAGAAAGTTAAAAGAGATAGAAATCAGCCTATTAGCATCTTATCAAATCTCTGAACTGAACATTGCACAGCTGCAGGTAACTGCACAGTGTTCCACATGCCAGGTCATGCAACACAGCTGCACAGGCACATACAAATGTATATGTCGTCTACCCTCAAATACATAATCCCAGATGGTCACTCACAGGCAACCAAAAGGCAGCACTCTCGCTCCTATTTAAACTCAAACAAATTCACATTACTTGCATTCCATGGGGCTTAGAGCCTCAGTCCTACCACAGATCTGAATGGGTGTCCACCATCAAAAGACAGCTTACATTTTTTGTTTGCTTTGCTCCCCATATAGCATGGTGTAACTAGGGTGGGGCAAATGGGGCAGCTACCTCAGGTACAAAGTGTTAAGGTGCACAATCAGCAGATCCCAGTCTGTTTCAATGCATCACATTTGCAGTCAAAACTGACACGCTATAGCATTGTCTTCAGTATAATACCGTCATTCAAAAATGCTGGCCTTGTATTTGCAGTCAGAGCTGATAACTTTGAAGCACTTTGTTATGCATAAACTATAGCGAAAGCTTTCTACAAATGTAGCGAGCAGTATGCTACAGTTTAAGATCTGAGAAGAGGGGCTTTTTTATTAACTATGGGTCAGCACCAGGGACAAAAACAGCTAGCTATACCTTTGATAAAGTAATTCGTTGAGTAATTGTGTCATGCTGTCCTGATCCCATCAAACTCCAGGGAATTTCACATAGATAATTAGCATAATCTGCACACCTGGACTGCATCATTAACAAACGACCTTCACCAGCAAGACCAGTGTTGTGCTACAGACTTGAGCCTTCTTACCATACTGTCATGACATCAGTATCTGAACTGTAAACCATATTGCACTGAATAAACCTGTGCTGAATAGGTTTGTGTATTGTGACTTAGGTTTCTGAATTCCTGCCTTTGTTTTCCTTTGCCATTTGTATTTTATTTTGAGATCTTCAGTATTCTTAATTAATAAAGTCAATCATACTTTGTTAAATCCTAGCTTCTACCGATATTTTATAATCCAGTATTTTAGTTTGTTCCCCATTTCCATGTGGAAAATTTTCCTTGCTTTATCCTTTAATATGGCAGTTCTGCTTAACATAAGTTTGAAATGAAAAATGCAAAGTCACTAAGAATCCCTCATAAAATAGCTTAGAATAGGGGTAGTCAGTATACAGTACTAAAATGTCTTAGTAGTGTTAAAGTAATACAGTGTCAAATATCCTGCACATATTTAAACTACTGTAATTTTCTTCCATGATCATGTGAACACAAAGCTTTTCTACAGGTAGACTGAAATTAATCATAGAAAAGTCCTTAACACCTACAAAATTGTAAAATATGATACCAAATGTCTTTGACAGTCAGAAATTAATTTTAGATGAGGTGTGTCCAAGATGCTGACAGGCAAACAGCAGTTTTCTTGCTCTGATACTCTATTTCTATTTCTGACAGGAAATTTTATTTTTATAATATCATAAACTGATTTTTTTAACAAAATCAGTTACTTGATACTGCATAGAAGGATATTATCTAAAAATGTCTAAATATTTGATTTTTTTAATTTGAAAGGTCTGTACCAGTAGGTATGAAATAAGTCATTCAAAGACAATCTCTCAGTACTTGCCTTTTAAGAAAGAACTCCAGTCTTCTAACATAAAAGAACTTTCTTTAAAAATGGACATAATGGATAACAAAACTGACAGCTTTAAAGAAAAAATGTACCAAACAGATGGAACAGATATACAAGATTTAAAACAACAGAAAACTCAGATATCTAGAATGGAAGATGCCCTTAATAACACAGAAGGCAGAGTATCTGAAGATGAAAACAACACTGAATTTCTACTGAGACAGAGTACCTTATTACGAAATAAATCTGATGACTTGGAGCAAAGATCCAGGAGAAACAACATATGTATTTATAGACGGCCTAAAAAAAAAAGAAAGAGAAAATATGGTCAACTTTCTTTCTGCCTGGCTTCCTAAGACTGAATTTATCTGAAGCTATGTCATTTCTTATGGGTGGAACACCCAGGTTTCTCATTTCTACTTCATCAAAAACTAACGCTTCACAGAGATCAGTTATTGTTAACTTCTTCTCATCCCAAGACAGGGAGCTAATACTTAAAACAGCTGGTCCAAATCTATAAAACTGCATGACAAACTAATAAGATTTGATAATGACTATTCCAATCCTTTGATGACCAAAAGGAAACTTTTTTTACCTCTTAAAAAATAACTTAAGAGAAGACAATTTAAGGTGCATTTTCTCTTTCTTGTCAGGCTCAAAATATACCTTCTAGATGAAATTAGACACTTTGAAGACCTAGACTCTGCACTGCCATTTTTAAAAACAAAACAAACAACAACAAAAAAAAATCTAGACCAAACTGAAGGTATAGACTGCATCAATAGTGCTTTGAAGAGACAAGCAGAAGTAAATACCTGGAAATCCAATGAGAAGAAAAAGAAACTAAAGGATAAATTACTCTTAGCTTTAGTATGACATTGATGTTAACTGTTTCAATAACAAAATTCTTTTTCCATGACAAAGTTTACCAATTCAGTTACTGGAGATATATGTGAAAGGAAGGAAGTAATGATTCACTTCTCTATAAGGCAAATAAATTTAACTCTTTAACTATATATATATATATATATATATATATATATATATATATATATATATATATATATATATGTATATATATCCTGGTATCCTTTCTTTATATATGTGCCACATAAATCCTAAAGTGATGGCTCATGATGATATAATATGCTCACAGTACATTAAATATGTATGCTGTGAATAGACTGAATGTTTATGTTGTTTTTAACTTTTAACTCTTAATTCACTTCATGGTTGATTGGAATATGTGAGGTGTTGTATGTATGAGATTTAAATATGCTTTCTCTAAGAAATATCAGACTGTTGTGTGGTTTATGAGTGGTTATTTACAAATATTTATTAATTTTTTATATATTTTATTTATTACATTTGTTAACCAGGTTGTGTCTGACTGGGCCAGAAGCCCATTTTCAGCGGAAGCCTGGGGATAAAAGCTCCACATACAGTAATAAAGCATACAGCAATAATAGTACTTTTATAATACAGTATTTAGTTTATAATATGTACAGTGTAAACAGTATACAGAGTCTCTAGTGAAGGACAAGCCATTGTTAAACTTATACAGAAATATAAAGTACAAAGACTCGTGTGTACAGTATATATTCTGAGACAGTATGTATGTTTATATCAACAGTGAAATAAAGACAGGGAGTTAATTGCTATTTTATATGTGAGTACAGTATGAGTCAGCAGAGACAGCAGATAGATGGAGGGAGTGTAGTTGAGGTTAGAGTAGACGTTAAGGAAAGATACAGAGAGATAGGAAGAAATTAGTCCGGTGAATAGCTGGAACAGATCCATTGTTTGGCTAGGTAGTTCTTTAGGAGTTGTTTGAATTCCTGGTGGTTAGGATTTTGTGTGATGGGTTGTGGAACTGTATTCCATAATTTGGCAATTTTGTGGGAGTAAAGGGAGTCCCCATGGTAATTGTGGGTATGTGATACCTTTAGCATAAGCTTGGTGCAGGACTTGATGGAACGGGTATTAGTATTGGGTTGGAATATATTAGAGAGACCGGGGCAGTTGCTGGGTTGGTATATAATTTTGTGGACCATGGCCATTTGGTTGAGGGATAAAAGCTTAGGGAGTTCTAGCCAATTAAGTTGGGAGAGGGCAGTGCAGTGGTGAGTCCTGTATGGCTGAGTGGTGGCAAACTTGGCTATTTTCTTGTAGGCATGAACTTTTTTGATAGTCCGAGAAATATGCTTGTCAAATTTTAGATTCTCATCAGTTGTGACACCTAGAAGTTTGGTGTACTTAGTGGGTTCAATTTTGGTTCCGTTAGAAGATGGGATTGAGAGAGGGGACTGACTAGGTTTGGATGTTCTGTCTCTGAAGACTATAATCTTAGTCTTGCTTGGGTTAAGAATGAGTTGATGCTCAGAGAAGTGTTTTTCTATGTCTTGAAAGGAGTTTTATATTTTTAGTTGAAGTTCTTGTGGTGAGGGACTGATCATATAAGTGTGGAATTGTCAGCAGACTGGACAATGTGTGCCAGTTGAGTTGCTGAGCTGAGGTTGTTTGTAAATACAGCAAAGAGGAGGAGTCCAAGGATGGAGCCTTGGGGTACACCTACTGAGATGGGGAGTGGGGGGGGGTGTTTGCCCATTTGGTTGTTTGCTGATGATAGAAAAGATAGCTATGAAACCAGGTTAGTGATGCAGTGGTGAGGCTATGGGATGCAAGTTTGTCTAGAAGTAGTTGGTAAGAAACAGTGTCAAAGGCTTTGGACATATCAAGAAAGATGGAAGAGACATAGTGACCTTCATTTAGGAGATGATTAATGGTGTTGGTGAAAGATATTAGAGCTGTGATAGTACTATGTTTACATCAAAAGCCATGCTGGGAGCTAGATAGCAGGCTGCGACTAAGGAGGTGGTGAAGGAGCTGATTGTGGATTCATTTTTCTAAGATTTTTGTGAGGGAAGAAGATATCTATGGAGCGGTAGGTTAGTTCCCTGGAGGGTCCACCTTTGTGGAGGGGAATGCTGTGGGAAACTTTCCATAAAAGAGGTATGTATTGCTCTGTAATGGAATAATTGATCAAGATGGATATGGGGTTGGTGATTGAAGGTGCAGCAATCTTTAGAAATTTGTTAGGGAGTTGATCAGCTGCTAGACAGCAGGGTTTTAGCTTGGTTAGGAGTTTTTTATGTAGCTAGTTTGAATGGTATGAAAAGTTAGTGGATTTGGGTTGCCTGAGGTAGGAATTAGAAGGGTAAGAGACTGAGTGTTCTGGGATCCCTGTAGGGTGGCTATGAACTTGATAAAATGGGAGTTGAATTGTGTGGCTATAGGGTTGATGTTGTGATAGGGGCTGGGGTTAAGGTACAGCTGGGGCTAAGAAGGTAGTTTATTCTCTGCCAGAATCTGTGGGGATTTTTTAAGTGCTTTTGTTGACTGGTTTGGAAGCAGGTTTGTTTGTCCTTTTAGATTTGTTTCTTAGCCAAATTCCAAAGATTTTTATATGCTAAGAAGTTGGATGCATCTTTGGTAATGTTGTAGGTTGACCACCCTCTATCTCTACGTTTAAGGAGTAGCATGGTGTCATTTGATAGCCAAGGTAGTTGCTTGGCTTTTTGTCATACTTTTTGTCATACTTTTCTAGTGGCATCAAGGTTATTAAGTATGTTAAGGTAGGTGTCATTAAAATATTGAACAGCTAGGCCTAGTTGGAGGTGTTTAAGGGGTGTTCAGTCACACTGTTGAAGTAAAAGGTTGAAGGTAGAGGGGGAGAATTTTTTTGTGCTACAGATGTATTTGTTGGAGATGTTGCTTTGAGTCTGTATGCTTTTTCTGTAAAGAAGGGTTGGGGAGTGGTCACTAAGGGAGCCTGGCAGACATCCAGCTAGGTAATGTATGTTGGGTCTATTGGTCAGAATCCAATCTAGTGTAGATTAATTTTTGGAATGTTTATCCATGCGAGTTGGACCTGTAATGGTTTGAATGAAGTTGAACAGGTTTATGAAGTTTGAGGGAGTTCTAGATGAGCAGGATTGCCAGTCTAGATTGAAGTCACCATGGACTATAGTTTGTTGGCTGACGTTTATAGATGTCTAGGTTAATAAGGTTTTCATGGTAGGAAGGTTATTGCCTGGAGGGAGATAGGTGGCGATGAAAATTATGTTCTTATTGGGGTTGATTTTGAGGTGAGTTGTTAGAATTTCAGAGTTGGGTAGGTCTGGGTAGGTACAGTTAAGTTGTTCAAGTTTGAGGGTGTCTTTAAATATAATGGCAACTCCACCACCTCTTTTGTTTAATCTATCTTGTCTAATAATTTTATAGCCGGGTGTGGTAACTTTGTTATCTTTAATGTGTGGTTTTAGCTAGGTTTTGGTTATCACGGGTATGTCAGGTGAGTAGGTGGCTAGGGCTGCATGGAATTCAGTAGTTTTATTTGTGAGGCTGTGAAGACTGAAATTGATAAAGAGTAGATTGATGCAAGAGGTTTTTGTGAGAGGGGGATAGGGGTGGGAGTGAGAAACAAATTGGACAGAAGATGTTGGAAGAGCTGGGTGGGAGGATTGTTGGTAGGATGATATGCTATTGTTTGGGCCTGGGTTAGGGTGGATGTCAGCTTGGCGTTTAATTTTTTTGTTAAGGAGTGTAATAGAAGATACCTTAGCTTGTTTATTAATTTGGTATATCTTGTGGTATGGAGGTTTAGATGATGTGTCTGAATGTGTTTGAAGAGTATGAGCAGAGAGGTAGAGGAATTATAAAGTTGTGCGCTGATGGCAGTGTAAGTGTGGGATTGAGAGCAGTGGGAGGATAGTGGGAGAGTTGGCGACTGGTAATGCAGAATGTGATATGTATGGAGAGGTGGAGTTATAGATGGAGTAGATAAAGTATAGTAGGAGGGTATAGGCTGCTAAGGAGTAGCAGGGATGCATGATTGGTAGGTATAAAGGGGGCTGAGATCTAGATGGAGGGGAGGGGTGGAGTGAGTGAGTTAGAGGTGAGTAGGAATGTGTGTATGCAGTGTATAGGGTGGGTAGTGGGGAGGTAGGATTAAGATAGAGCAGGTGTGAGTGGATTGGGTGAGGGGAAAAGAGGGTGTGGTTTATAACAGGTATAAATCTAATGAAAGTGGGGGTGTGTGGGAATAGGGGTAGGGTAGGAAAGCAGAGTGAGCATGAGTGCAGTGAGGGCAAATGGAGCTGGTTGACCCAGCAGGAGGAAGCAGGAGAACTCAAAAAGCAATCAGTAAGCTTGTAATGAGGAAGGTAATTTCTTAAGGCTCTTGTATGGTTGACAGCTGTACACTTAAAATTAAACTTAAAATAAAACTTAAAATTAAATGGTATGGGATAAGTAATCAAATAGCACCAAGCAAAAATAAAATAAGGAGGGTATGACAGAGTGTAAGCATGGGGTTGGGAATTCTTATACCTAGAAAAGTAGAAATAAGATAAATGAGGAGTTAAATGTTGCTCGTTATGCTGGTAGATACAGCAGGTAAGAACAGGGGCAAGGGAGCTCTTTCCTATCCAGCCAAACACTTTTTAACTATTTATTCAGTTAACCTGAGCTGGTGTGGCTAAGTTATAGTGCTTGCCAATCAGTTTAGCTCAAGGGGCTGCAGGGGCTGTTAATGTTATGTCTTGGTATAATACTGCCACCGTGTGGTCAGAAGGGGCAATTAGACAGAATAGTTGTAAAAAACAGAGTGAGGGAGCATTGTTAGGGGAGTCCCGCTGAGTGTGGTAGCCACTAAATAACAACATAAAAACACTTTTACAGGTAGTTAGAACAGTAGGCAAACTACCTAAGTATAGCTTAGGCAAAGATGCTCTTCTGGTCTTGAAGACTTGCAAAGGTCCCATAGTGTGCAGTCCAATGAAGAGCAGAGTGGTAGAGTTTGGAGGGGTTGGAAAAAAAGCAGGTAGTGTATGGGTTGATAGCAAGCTGTAAAATAAAGAAAAGACAGGAAACTAATTAAATATATTGTAACCATATAAACACAACAGTATCACAGATAGCCAAATTGGGGGAGACATGGGGAGGAAAAGAGGATGGGTAGAGGCAAAAAAATCACAAGTGTTATGGAGGAGACAAGAGTACAAAGTTAGTGACAGCGAGAGTTGGGGGTGTAGATAGATTAGTAAAGAAGGAGCAATGGCCATTACTAAGTAGGAAAGGGAGCTATAAGCACTGGATATTGTGTTTGGAATGAATGGAGACTAAACTATATTTACAAAGGCCACAGGTAAGTATGCCTTTAAAATTAAATAGCCACAGTGTAGGGTGTGTTAGAATGCAATATGAATATCTGAACACATGAATGTCCAACAACCATGGCAGTATGTTGTAGCTATCCTGAGTCAAAAACAGGATCAGAAAAAGGTGGCAGAAATAAAGGCAATACACTACTACCCAGAAACAAGGTAGTACAGTTGGTCAGTTTGCAAACCTTATGTTTCAGAAGATTATTACAGGCTACAGTGTAACATTCAATGTAGCAGTACCAATATGCATCAGTGGATAGCTAAACAAACATCGTAACAGCAATACAGATTCAGCATATTCATATGTATCACATTTAGTACGAGGCAGCTGAAGGCCATAATGTAACCATTTAGCAGCAAGCAAAAAATGCTTAACAAGATATAGTATTTGCAAGATACAGGTTCAGTGAAAATAACACCTTATTAAGGAACAGCCAAAGGCTGCAGCAGAGACATTTAAACAGTATAAAGGCATTCAATGCAATAGATTGTCAACAAAAAAAAAATACATATTGAAAAGAAAAGACTTTCTTACTGGCAAGCACACAACACCGAAAGTCTGAGAGACGCAGTCGGTGGAGAGTGGGGCAAATTAAAAATGGCGCCGGACCTACAGACCCCATACAAGTAGATTTTTAGAGGACTGGGAGGGGAAACACAGATGTGACAGTGGATAGGATGGGTGGAGGGAAGGGGGGTGATTAGGATGGGAAGGAGGTGGGGAGGGTCACGGGTATGGGAATATGCACAGGAGCTACCACCCAATCCAGCAGGAGGAGGCAGGAGAACTCAAAAAATAATCCGTAAGCTTGTAATGAGGAAGGTAAGTTCTTAAGGCTCTAATATGATCGACAGCCATAAACTTAAAATTAAACTTAAAATAAAACTTAAAATTAAATGGTATGGGATAAGTAATCAAATAGCACCAAACAAAAATAAAGTAAGGAGGGTATGATAGAGTGTAAGCATGGGGTTAGGAATTCCTACACCCAGAAAAGTAGAAATAAGATAAATGAGGAGTTAAATGTTGCTCGTTATGCTGGTAGGTACAGCAGGTAAGAACAGGGGCAAGAGAGCTCTTTCCTATCCAGCCAAGCACTTTTCAACTATTTATTCAGTTAATCTGAGCTGGTGTGGCTAAGTTACAGTGCTTGCCAATCAGTTTGGCTCAAGGGGCTGCAGGGGTTGGTAATGTTATGTCTTGGTACAATACTGCCATTGTGTGGTCAGTAGGGGCAATTAGACAGAATAATTGTAAAAAAACAGGGTGGGGAGCATTCTCAGAGGAGTCCCATTGAGTGTGCTAGCCACTAAATAACAAAATAAAAGCACTTTTACAGGTAGTTAGAACAGTAGGCAAGCACCTATGTATAGCTTAGGAAAAGGTGCTCCTTCTGGTCTTGAAGAGTCGCAAAGGTCCCACAGTGTGCAGACCAGTTAAGAGCAGAGTGGCAGAGTTTGGAGTGGTTGGAGAAAAAGCAGGTAGTGTACTGGTGGATAGCAAGTGGCAAGCACACAACGCTGAGAGTCTGAGAGATGCAGTCTGTGGAGAGTGGGGGAAATTAAAAATATAGTGATAAAATGGTGGGTGTATGCATTGAGTATGTTTTCTCTTTTTCCTATTTTTTCTTTTTTTTTATTTATTTTTTTCTTGTATAGTGTTAACTGTGATGTTTGGTGCCAGTTTATTTATTGGGGAGGGGTTAGGAGAGGTGAAATACAGGAGTAAAGAGAATTTCTGTGTTTTAACACTGGGGTTTCACTTTGAATCCTGTCACTTATTCTTTTGTTCTCCCCTCCCTTGCTAGGATACATACACACTCAAAAAAGAGTGAGAGAATGCACTAAATAGCTGTAACAAAAATATAAAAGGATAACAAAAAGGGTTACAGCATAGGTTCTTAAATAGCAGGGAGTAGGTTGGTTTTAACCACTTATATGGCCTTCTCTCTCAGTGTAACATGAATAAAAGGTTTTTATTGACAGTGGTATTTCCTTCTCATAGAGCAGGTTCTAACAGAATGTTTCTTTCCTGTCCTTTTCAGGAGACAATTTATAGAGTTCTTTTTCTGTGTGTGTGTGTGTGTGTGTGTGTGTGTGTGTGTGTGTGTGTGTGTGTGTGTGTGTGTGTGAGAAATACTGCATAAAATGTTGTTTTATGCTTGATTTTAACACACAAATTAAGTACACAATATAAGAAGGTGTTAATTAACTTGCAGACTGTTATATTTATCTCAAAATTACTATTGTAGTACTTGTAAAACCTGTATTTCCCCCTTTAAAGGGACACTATCTCATTCCGGAAATTACATTTCTGCCTCATTCCGATGATCCAACGTTGTCAATCACTGAACTAATAATCCCCTCCCCTTTTTTGACATCAGTGCTGATGTCATAGTAATACAACCCGCAGCATTACGTTACTTTAAAAAGTTGTGCAAAGCTCTGTTCCAGTCCTGCTTTTCTTCCGTCTGAAATAAAAGACTCCGTGTTCTGTTCCCTGCTTCAAACAGTGCTTCCTGCTTCTTATTTGTTTGTTTCAAAATAGCTTGAGGCAGATATTGATGTAGGCAATTCTTTCTTTTCTTTTTTTTTTTTATGTGCTACTACCCAATTGAAGATTGCAGTAAAACCGAGAAGTATGCCAGGCGTAATCATCTTTTCTGCAGGGAGTATTCAGCCTTTTTACAATTAGTTAATATATATTTCTTTAGTTCACATGCTAAAATTCTCCTGCTTTGACCCTTTCTACAGACAGCTACCAGTACAGCAATGATAAATCACTGTTCACTCAGTTCTTCTTGAAACTGCACCAGAAAATAGGAAAGCATGCACATTGAGGGAACCAACATTTATTGTACGACTGTGTCTCTTTTACTGTTTTTGTTTGTCATCTTACTATTTATACATTTAGATTTTTTGTATTTCAATGTGCACTTTTTATTTGTTCTTGCAGGGCATACCATGGCACTCATTCCATTACTGGTAGCTCATATTATTTTAAGTATTCAGTTGCAGTATGCAGGACTACATGAATTTAAGAGAGCCTTCTTAAACTCCTGCACTGTTTCTCGTTTCTCCTTAGAAGCATTTTAGGACTGAACAGGGCTAAAGTGAAGAAACCTTAATGATAGCTCTTAACCAACATGCTTCTTGCTTACTGAGTGCATGCTAACCTGGGTAAAGTTTGATTATGCACATTTTATATATGACAGCTGAATACCGGCATTCGTTTGCCAGTCATGTAATCAGTGAAACAGTGAGCTTTTATTTTCAGCGCTTCAGTTTTACAAGTATTTTTTTATGTTTGTCACAAACTAATGTAAGCCAACAGCAATTACTGGTTCCAAAATCTACATTATAGAAGGAGACTGCAGCAGGACGTAGGTACATTATAGGGTGGCAGCTTTATGTTCGTTCAACGCCTTTCTGTTTATGCTGATGGAAACACTGCAAAGCAGTCGGTGCAAAACATTCTAAGTTAGGACATATTGTTGTAGTCATAGCTATCATATGTCCAGATTTTTGCAAAATTTCTTGATTTTTGACTCTCACTTTTGTTCCATTTTGTATAAATATGTATGTTTGTCAGATCGCTGGCAAATCACTGTGGATAACGGCAGTCATTTGTTTACTCGGAGTTAATATCGTTTTGAAAATTCATGCCCATGCAAAAACTGTAATTCAATCAAGTTTTTAAATTTTTTTAAAAGGTGCCCCCCCCCCCCCATTATTTGTGTCTTTGTCCAGATTTCATCCTCAAAGAGGTAAAGGTTAGAATTTCTGGACTTGTTGCAGTGTCAGTGAATATGGAACAATAGCAGCTATGGCTTGACTAAATAATGTATCATAGTATACGCACCTGATTTCTGTTGTTTTGGTGCAGTGTGTGTTTGGAATGATTGCTGCCAAAGGCATAACCCTGATCTACCACCCTTGTTTTCGTACTCTTTTTTTTAATTTTTTTTTTATTTTTATTTTTTTATTTTTATTTTTATTTTTTTTAGGTCTGGTTGGGGAGTGGTAAACCAAGGAGTTCTGCCCCCACCCCGAAAAAAACAAACATAACATAGGAAAAGATCTCCAGTTATGTAAAGCACTACTCCTTTGTATTTTGGGGGGGGTGATGGGCAAAACTCGGTTTATCTCTGGTTCATTATCCAGCTGCATAAGTGAAATTATAAAGCCTGAAGTTAGAAAATAATTACAGATATTTGCGTTTCAGACTTGGCGACTATTCAGATATTAGAAAATTCATGCAAATGCTAAACCTGTTACTCCATCAATGTTCTATTTTTTGTTTTAGACTTCCGTCTCTTCAGAAAATCCATGCAAATGCTAAACCTGTTATTCCATCCATGTTCTATTTTTGTAATACTAATATTTATACATTTTCACTTTTTATGGACTTCTGCCCCCCCCCCCCATTATTTCTAGCTTTGTCCACGTGTGTGTGCATGTGTCTGTGTGTGCGTTTGTGTGTGTCATAGCTCTCAGCTCCACGTTTTATCGACAAATGTCCAGATTCTGTTTATGGACCCCTCCGTACTTCAGGCTTTGTCCACATGTGTCTGTCCATCTGTGTGTGAATGTCTGCCTGTGTGTGAATGTCTGTCCATGTCTGTCATGCTGGAATGCTTTCCTGTATTAATTTCCATACATTTTTCACATATGTCTGTACAGCTGGTTTATTTTTATTTATGGACATACCTCTAAACGTATAGGATCATAGGAGCATAATAAGCTATTGGGCCCTATGGCCTTTGGGTCCACACAAGCCTAGCCAAGTTCTACCCATATTTCCAAAATCAGCACCAATTGCCCTTGTCAGATAGGGACACAGGTGGAAAACCCCAGGTGAATTTATGGTTACCCATCCAATCGACCAGATTGTGTTTGAAGAGGGCCAATGAGGTGCTCTGTTTGACAGGAAGTGGGAGTCCATTCCAAAGGTATGGTAACCTCTGGCAGACAAATATGTCCCTCCAGCAGATTCTTTTAATGTCACATACCAGGTTAAGGTCTTTAAGAACAAGTCAGCCATGTACCATTTGACTTGGGTATTTGCAGCATTTCCAATTAAGCAGGGTCAAAGATTGCCTTATATGCAAGACATAGAGCGCCTTTGAGTAGTCTGTATAAAACAGAATAAAGTGAAAGTGTTTTCAGATGATTTACATAAGGCAGGTGCTGAAGAACTAGAATTTTCCTTGTGAGGAACCTTTGTGGTTTCTCCAGTTGGTGCAGGTGCTTGGAAAGGTACATATCAAAAAGGGCATTGTACTCAGTTATTGGCCTGATGAGAGAAGAGTGCAGAGAGGTTATAACTTCAATCTTTCTGGATGCAGTGCCCTTACTTATGAGATGAGCAATATAGAATGCCCTTCTTACCACTGTGGAGACATGGAGATCAAAGGTATGGTTGCTGTCAACCTGTGTGCACGGATTTCTCACTATTGAGTGTGTACCGAGGCTGTTATTGATGAAGTACTTAGCAGGAACATTGCACTTGCCAAAAGGGATGATAATACTTCTTTTTGTAGTATGTTTAAGGCCATGACTTTGGCACCAATCATTTGTTTCTGTAAGACCCTCTTGTATGATGTTGACATCATTTGGCGATTCTATGACTCCTCCCAGTTTGCAGTCATCAGCAAACTTTGTCAGCCACAGACCTTTAGTTTTAGCTTGTACTTTAGAGAAATATATTCCAAACAGTAGACTTCCCAGGACTGATCCCTATGAAAAACCACTGGTTACACATCTGCTGTTGGAGGTGGATTACCCTACATTGGCTATATGGGCTCTAGCAGTGAGCCAGTTAGCGACCCATATAAGATATAAGGGTTGATAACTAAGTGGGTGAGTTTGTCAATGATGCCTGAGTGGAGGATAGTGTCAAAACCCTTGGCTAAGTCTATGTAGGCTATATGCACAGATTTTCCCTCGTCCAAGGCCTTGGTGACTGTCTCAAAGAAGTCCAGCAGGTTTAACAGGCATGATCTCCCTTTGACAAATCCAAACAGAGTAGGGTCAAGTGTTTTGATTTTACTTCTGTCTTTGTTGATAAGGTCCGTGATGATTTGCTCCATGGCATTGCACATAAAGCTAGTCAGGCTAATAGGTCTACAGTTCCCGGGGTCATTGGAAGCACAACCTTTGTGCAAGGGAATAATGGTGGCTGTTTTCCATTCAGTTGGGATGAAGCCAGAGCTGAGAGTATAGTTGAAGAGTACCCATTGATGTTGCTAATTCTTGTTTGAGCTGATGTAGGATACAACCTGGGCTGAGTTTGGCCATAAAGAGGCAGTTTGTAACCTGCTCTTTACAGATATAAAGTGGAGGACAGGTGGCAGGCATGTCATGGGATACGTGTGGTGGGGACCATTGTAGTGAAGTTTTCACAGAGCCTATCAGCTAACACTTTAGCTATGTCCACAGGATCATTAAATGTGGTACATTAATTAACTACCAGTTACACACAAATCTGGATCATTCCTTTTAGGTTATGGATGTAACTAAAGAATACTTTCTGGTTGTCCTTCATCGAGGAAGCTAATTTATATTTGTAGTTTGCACTGGAGTACTTCACAAGAAGTCTTATTTGCTGGTATAAGCTGAGGGGGAGTGTTTTCAGTCTTATTTGCAGGTATAAGCTGAGGGGGAGTGTTTTCAGTCTTATTTGCTGGTATAAGCTGAGGGGGGAGTGTTTCCAGTCTTATTTGCTGGTATAAGCTGAGGGGGGGTGTTTTCAGTCTTATTTGCTGGTATAAGCTGAGGGGGGAGTGTTTTCAGTCTTATTTGCTGGTATAAGCTGAGGGGGGAGTGTTTTCAGTTTAGGGCTTGCTGCCTCTTATTCTTTGACAGCAATTTATTCCTCTTATTATAAAGCCTGTTAATGGCAGTGTTCCACCAGGCAGGTTTTCTCTTCCTTGAGGAACTTGTTTTGGTCCTATCAGGTATGGTTGAGTCAATGCAGTTATTAAGATGTTTGTAAAAAGCATTGGTGTAAAACTCTGCATAGTTGCCAGTCCCATCCGAGGCTGGAGGTGCGGTACAGCTATTTATACTATCCCATACAAGGATAAAATCAGTTTTGTGGAGAAGTTTTATAGTTTATTTTTCTATTGGGGGGTCTGCTGTGATAGTTACTTTGAATGAGACTGTTTTGTGGTCAGCTCTCACTAGGGAAGACATCACGGGGGGTGCTAAAGTGGTCCCCCATATTGGTATGCACCAGATCCAGGATTTTGGCACCCCTTGTGGAGGGTGTTAACCAGCTGGTCCAGGACATTGGAGTTAACGAATTTGAGGAACCTTTGAGCAAGTGAGTTAGACCACGAGTAATTTACCCAGTCAATGGATGGGTAGTTAAAGTCACACAAAACCAGGGTGTTCAGCTGTATATTGATAGACTCAAGTAAACCCAAATAGGCAGAGTGGGTGTTCATATTCATGGAGAGGGTCCTCTAGATGGCAATGACTTGAATAGGTGTCCTACCAACAGTTAATTGCACCTGAAGTATCTCCAAGGAGTCATGCTCTTTGACCAATGTGTCAAGGTGTTTATCTTTAGTGAATATGGCTACAAAACATCATTTACTTTTCATGCCTTCAGTTTCTTGTCTGAAAGTGTGGAAGGAGGTGTAGCCTTGTATGGTTGGGATACTCTCCACTGCCTTGAACTAGGTCTCGATGACTGCACAAATGGCTGTCTTCCAAGGTGAGAACTGCTTCCAGTGAGTGCAGTTTCATGTCAATACTCCTAGCATTTAAAAGCATAACCTTGAGCAAATTTTTAGATGCAGTTTTTACCTCGCCAATTAAATCCTTGAGACACTGCCTAAAAAGGCACTATGGGGTTGGCAGGAGCCTTAGCCTACAGCTGAAATCCCAGGGTTGGCAGATGAAGACCATCTCTGGCAGACCTCTGAGGTCTGTCGATCATGCCATCCCAGACTGATAGATACTGTCTCCCCTTAGAATGACACCAGAAACTTACCTAGTTTATAAACATAGTCAGTAGTAGCATAACCGCAAAAACACATATTGAACATAATGCATATAAAATGGTATACATAAAAAGTGCATCTTATGCAGTTTGTAATGCATGAAAACAGTAGGATATAGACAAAAGTTTCACGAGTCATACATTTTCAGGCATGACTTAAGCTAGATGTGACTAGATCAATTTAATGTAGTGTGCAAAAAACTGTACAAGATAATTACACTATACTGAGATAATCAGACAAAGTGAGACAAAGTTAGATAGAGTATCTTGAGAAAGGAAGGTGATAACTACTGGTGAATAAATAGGTGAGATATGAGATCATTGGATCATAGGAAGTTACTAGGATAATGGCCCTATTGCCCTTACAAGCCTAGCCAAGTTATTAACCTTATCGCCATGATCAGAACCTATTACCCCTGTCCAAGAGGGACACAGGTGAAACCCCCTGGGGTGAATTTAAAGTCACCCAGCCAACTATCCAGAGGTCCAAAGAGGTACTCTTTCATGAAATGGGAGTGTGCTCCAAAGTTGTGGTAACCTCTGGGAGACACATCCCTGTCACATACCAGGATAAGGTCCTTAGAGCGAGTAACCCGTGTACCATTTGAGTTGCGGATATGCAGCATTTCCAATAAGACAGGTCAAACTCTGCCTTATATTCAAGGTATAGATTGCCTTTGAATAGTCTGTATAAAACAGAATAAAGTGACAGTAATTTCAGGTGATCCACGTAGGACAGATGCTGAAGACCTAGAATTTTCCTTGTGAGCAACCTGCGTGGTCTCACCAGTTGTTGCAGGTGCTTGGAAAGGTACATGCCAAAAGGAGTGTTGTACTAAATCATTGGCCTGATGAGGGAGGAGTGAAGACAGGTTATAACCTCATTCCTTCTGAATGCAATGCCCTTACATATGAGATGAGCAATATAGAATGCCCTTCTTATCTCTGTGGAGACATGTTTGATTAAAGGCATGGTTGCTGTCAAGCTGTGTGCCTGGGTCTCTCACCAATGAGTGCATACTGAGGGTGTTATTGATCTGGTAGTTAGCAGGCACTTACAGAAAGGGATGATAATACTTCTTTTTGCATTGTATTTTAGGCATGACTTTGGCACCAATCATTTCTTTGTGTAAGACTCTCTTGTAGGATGTTGACATTGATTGGAGATACTATGACTGCTCCCAGTTTGCAGTCATCAGCATACTTTGTTAGCCACAATTAAGAAAAACAAAAAAAGTACCTAAACTAACACAGCTGAAGGTAAAACAATAAACTTTAATGCACACAAAGGAGAGATTTTTTTTAAAAGCTAGACCTCTCAAACACTGAGTATAAAATTGTTTTTATATATATTTTTTATATGTTTCATTTGCCTGCTTTCTTGTTGTGACATCTTTCTCTTAGTTAATTGATGCTTTTATCAGTGCCTTAATTGACTAATTAACTTATGCTATTTAACTGCATTTGTACTAGTTCAGAACAGTCTGAGGAAGTGGTGATAGCACACCGTGAAAGCACTTACTCTTTTGTGTGCATTAAAGTTTATTGTTTTACCTTCAGTTGTGTTAGCTTCGGTACATTTTTGTTTTTCTTAGTAGTTACTTGTTACTGTACCATTCTATTTTTTTTCTAAGCATACTTTTTATACTTTGTTAGCCACAAACCTTCAGTTTTAGCTTGTACTTTGGTGAAATGGACTCCAAAGAGAACAGGTCCTAGGACTGATTCCTGTGGAACACCACTAGTTACTGCTCAGCTGTTGAAGGTGGATTACCCTGTTTTGGCTATATGTGTTCTATCAGTGAGCCATGTAGCGACCCATATAACAATATAAAGGTTGATACCTAGCTGGGGTGAGTTTGTCAATGATGTTGTGAGTGTGGGATGGTGTCAAAACCCTTTGCTAAGTCTAGGTAGGCTGTATGCACAGATTTCTCCTCGGCCAGACCCTTGGTGACTGTCTCAAACAAGTCCACCAATTTTATCAGGCATGACCTCCATTTGACACATCCTAAGTTAGTATGGTCAAGTGTTTTGTCATTACCTATATCTTTGCTATAGTCCGTGAAGATTTGCTCCATGGCCTTGCAGACAAGGCTTGTCAGGCTAGTCAGGCTAATCAGTCTACCGTTCCCTGAGGCATTGTAAGCACCACCTTTGTGCAAGGGGTTAATGGTGGCTGTTTCTCATTCAGCTTGGATGAAGCTTGAGCTAAATTATGATTGAATAGAGTACCCAGTGGTATTAACTCTTGATTAAGCCCATGTAGGACATAACCTGGGCTGTTGTCAGGTTCCACAGATGCTGTGTATTTGGCCTTAAGGAGGCAGTTTATAACCTGCTCCTGTACACTTAGAAAGTTGCTAGAATAACAGTTGTTGAATATTTATATATATTGTTGATGGATATGAAGTCTGAAACTCAAATAGATGTCATTATTTAGTGTTATTTAGTTTCTTCAATCCTCAGTGATTTGCCAGGAGACCATAAATTTTATGAGGAACAGCCCAAAAATATGAGGTAAAAATTTGGACAGAGGTATGCTATTTATACTATGCCATGCAAGGTTATAATCTGCTTTGGAGAAGTATTTTTAGCTTATTTGTTGCTGTGGGCAGGTGTGATAGTTACTTTCAATGAGACTGATTTGTGGTCAGATCTCACTGGGGAGACCTCACAGTGGGGGTGCTTACAGTGGTCCCCCACACTGGTAAGCACCAGATTCAGGACGCTGGCACCCCTTGTGGGATGTCGACCAGTTCCTTTAGGCAAATGAGATAGACCATGAGTAAATTACCTAGTCAATGGATAAATAGTTAGTTGCACAAAACCAGGGTGATTGGATATATCTTGATAGACTCCAGTAGACTCATATAGGCAGAGTGGATGTCCACATTCATGGAGGGGGAACTGTAGCTGGCAATTATTTGAATAGGTGTCCTACCAACAGTTAATTGCACCTGAAGTATCTCCAGGGAATCATACTGTTTGACCAATGTGGCAATGTATTTATCTGCAATGATTACTGATACATCACTTCCTTTACTTTTCACGCCTTAAGTTCTTGTCTGAAAGTGTGGAAGGAGGTGTAGCCTGGTATAGTTGGGGTGATGTCCACTTCCTTGAACCACATCTCCCTGACTGCACAGATGTCTAGGTCTTCCAAGTTGAGGACTGCTTACAGTGAGTGCAATTTTATGATAAGACTCCTAGTGTTTAGCAGCATAACCTTGAGCTGGTTTTTAGATGCCATTTTTATGTTGGAAATTTTATCCTTGAGACACTGCCTAAAAAGGCATTAAGTGAGTGGCAGGACCCTTAGCCAGCAACTGAAATCCCAGGGTGACAGATGAAGACCATCCCTGGCAGAACGTCGAGGTCAGTCAGTCATGTCATCCCAGACTGACAGATACTGCATGCCCTTAGAACGACACCAGCAAATAAGCCAGTTACTTTGTTTGTAAACATATTCAGTAGTAGCCTAAAGTCAAAAAACACACATTAAGCATAATACATATAAAAGGTAATACATACAAAGCGTATATTATGCAAGTGGTAGTACATAAAAGTAGTTGGAAATAGACAAAAGTTTCATGATTAATACATTTTCTAGCCATGACTTAAGGTAATGTCACTATAGCAATGTAATGTAGTATGCAAAAAAATGTACAAGATAATTACACTACATTGAGATAATTAGATTGAGACCAAGCTAGACAGAGTATCTTGAGAAAAGAAGATGATACTACAGGCGAATTAATAGGTGAGCTATAGGATCATAGGATCATAAGATGTTACTAGGCTATTGGCCCTAGAGCCATTACAAGCCTAGCCAAATTCTTACCCTTATTTCCACAATCAGTACCGTTTGCTCCTGTCCAAGAGGGACACAGGTGGAAACCCCAGGTTGAATTTACGGTCACCTATCCAGGCATCCAGATTGCATTGGAAGAGGGCCAAAGAGGTACTCTGTTTGACATGAAGAGGGAGTCTGTTCCAAAAGTGTGGTAACCTCTGAGAGACAAATCTGTCCCTCCAGCAGGTTTCATTAATGTCACATACTAGGTTCTGTGTACCCTTTGACTTAGGGATATGCAGCATTTCCAATAACCCATGGTGAAACACTGCCTTACATGCAAGGCATAGATTCGCTTCTGAGTACTCTGTATGAAACAGAATAAAGTGGCAGTGATTTCAGATGATCCACATAGGACAGATGCTGAAGAACTAGAATTTTCCTTGTGAGGAACCTTTGTGGTCTCTCCAGCTAGTGCAGGTGTTTGGAAAGGTACATACCAAAAGGGGCATTGTACTTGTTATTGGTCTGATGAGGGAAGAGTACACGGAGGTTATAACTTCTTTCCTGCTGGATCCAATAATGCCCCTACTAATGAGATGAGCAATATAGAATGCCCTTCTTACCACTGTGGATACATGGTGGTCAAAGGTAAGGTTCCTGTCAACCTGTGTCCCCAGGTCTCTCACCACTGAGTGTGTACTTAAGGTATTGCTATTGATGTGATAGTTAGAAGTAACATTGCTTTTACTGAAAGGAGTGATATAACATTTTTTTGCATCGAGTTGAAGGCCATGACTTTGGCACCAATCATTTGTCTAAGACCCTCTTGTAGGATAGATTTCGAGATTCTATGACCACTTCCAGTTTGCAGTCATCAGCAAACTTTGTCAGCCATACACCTTTAGTTGTTGCTTGTACTTTGGATAAATACATTCCAAACAGCAGAGGTCCCAGGACTGATCCCAGTGGAACACCACTGGTTACATGTCTGCTGTTGTAAATTACCCTATGTTTGACTATGAGTTCAAATAGAAAGCCAGTTAGCAACCCATGTAATGATATAAGGGTTGATAGTTGGTTGACTTGGTCAATGATGCCTCAGTGTGGCCTATGGAGATTACCTATATTTTGGCTTATAAGGGCCATGGTGATTCATTCCATGGCCTTGTGGATAAGGCTAGTCAGGTTAATAAGTCTGCTCAGTGGAAGCACCACGTTTGTCCAAGTGAATGACAGTGGCTGTGACTATCACTGAAAAAAGTATCCAATGTTATTTATTTAGTTATTATTTTTGGCATTTGTTGACCAGGAAAGTCCACTGGGCAAAGATCCATTTTCAGTGGAGGCCCGGGGAGAAACACTCCACAGTTAACAACAACAATACAGCAAAAAATATTTCAGTATCATTACAGATCTGAAGAGAAAGGCTCCGCAGTTTAAAATAAAACACAGTAAGCATCACAGAAATTACATAATTACCAACAGATGTTATGCAGATTAATATACAAGCTTAAACTAAAAGGTAAAAATTATATCACAGAAATCTGGTATATTGTGATGAACAAGTAATAAGGTTTTCCAGTTACTTGAAATAGACTGAGATCAGAGGTGTAGAATGGAGTAATTTTTGTTTTTGTTTAATAGGTTATATAATTAGGTTGGCTTACATTGTATATTACACATGCAGCTTGGACTTTGTAAGAAGCAAGTTTTTAGAGCAGCTTTAAAGGGCTTTAGGGAGTCTAGTTGGGTAATGGTAGAGGGGAGGGAATTCCATAGTTTGGCTATGTTGTAGGAATATAGGCATTGTTCTGCTCTCTTGGGTTTTATTATGCTTAGAAGGGTTTTCTCTGAAGAGCAGAGCGATCGAGTAGGGGTATATGTGTGTGTAAGATGGATTGGAGAGCGGTGCAGTTATTAGACTGGAAAATTAATGTATGGACCATAATTAGTTGAGTAAGCTGGAGATGGTGACAATATTCTAGCCAGGACAGGTTTGAGAGAGCAGTACAGTGGTGTGAGTGGTTTGGCAAGTTAGATGCAAATTTTGCTATTTTATAGTAGCATTGTTGTAGCTTATTACTAGGGGATGCATGGAGGTTGGTGAAGATGGGGATCCCATACATAAGCGATGGAGTAAGCAAAGTATTTGCTAGTTTGATCCTAGTTTGATTATCAAGGTAGAGTTTGTGTCAGTATAATTTGTCTAGTTTGAAATTATTTTTTTTTTACTGTGTTCAGTATATTGTTCAAAGTAGAGCTTGTCATCGATAGCAATGCCTAGAAGTTTTGTGAATTTTACCAGTTCGATTATAGTTTTGTTATGGGAGAGAATTTTGAATTCTGTAGTTGGAGGATTTAGTGAGAATACTAGCAGTATAGTTTTTTTGTGGATTAATCATTATTTGAGAGTCATTGAGCCAGGTTTCTATAGAGGAGAAGGCATCTTGGGTGATTGTCTGGAGACTGATGAAATTATTGGAGGATGAGATGATAGTTGCATCATATGCATACTCAATAGTGTGCTATGTTAGATTATTAATGAATATATTAAAAAGTAGTGGTCCTAAAATGGATCCTTGTGGGACATCTGTGTCATTTACTAAGAAATCAGATTGTTGGTTTTGCCATTTAACTGATTGCTGTCTGTTAAGGGAAGAGGAAAACCAGGTTATTACACTATGGGAGCAACCAAGTTTCAGTAGGTGTTGCAAAAGCTTAGGGTAAGATACTGTATTAAAAGCTTCTTGAAGATCTACAAAGAGTACAGAGGTGGGTAAGCCAGCATCAAAAGCCATCAATGGTGTTGCTAAATCATGTTGGGGCCCATGTAGAATGCAGCTTGGGATGTTATCAGGTCCCATAGATGCTGTATTTTTGGCCTAAGAGAGGGCATTTATGATTGGCTCTTTAGAGATACAAGGTAGGGGACAGGTGGTAGGCATGTCATGGGGTACGTGCGGTGGGGGCAGGAGAGTTAATTTTTCACATAACCTGTTGGCCAACAGGTCCACAGGCTCAGTATATGTGGTATCATTAGCTACCAGTTTGGCACAAATATGGGCCTTTCCTTTTAGGTTATCCATGTAACTATAGAATGCCTTATGGTTGTCCTTTGAGGGAGCTAAGTTGGACTCATAGTTTGCTTTGGAAGACTTCACAAGAAGTCTTATTTGCTTGTTTCATCTGAGTAGGGAGTGGTTCCAGTTCAGGAGGCATCACTCCCTCTCATTCAAACAGCAATTTCTTCCTCTTATTGTAAAGCCTGTTAATGGTATCTGTCCACCAGGTAGGTTTGCTCTTCTTTGAGGATCTTGAGTTTTGATTCTATCAGGTATGGCAGAGTAAATGCAGGTATATAGGTGTTTGTATACAGCATTGATGTGGAGCTTGGCATAGTTGCCAGGTCCATCTGAGGGAAGAGGTGCAGTGAAGCTATTTAAACCATCCCTTAAAAGGTTATAATCTGCTTTGGGGAACATTTTTAGTTGAGTTGCTGCTAGAGGGGGTTGGGTGTAATACTTACTTCAATGGAGACCCATTTGTGGCAAGATCTCACCAGGGATGACCTCAGAGTGGGGGTGCTGCAGTGGTCCTCCATATTGGAAAGCACCAGTTCCAGGATGTTGGCACCCTTGGTGGGGGTATCAAGTAGCTGGTCCAGAGAATTGGAGTTAGCAAAGTTGAGGAACCTTTTGGTAAGTGAGTTTGACCACGAGCAAGTTACCCAGTCAATGGACAGGTAGTTTGTCGTCCAAAACCATCATGTTCAGATGTATTTTGAGAGACTCAAGTAGAGCCAAATAGGCAGAGTGACTTGAATAGGTGTCCTACCAACAGTTAATAACACCTAAAGTGTCTCCGGGGAATCATGCTGTTTGACCAATCTTGAGGTGTATTGATCTTTAATGAATATTGATACACCGCCTCCTTTAGTTTTCACACCTTCAGTTTGGGGTCTGAACATGTGGGAGGAGGTTTGTCTGTCCAATATTGCCCCTATTTCTTTGGGGCTTTGTTACCCCATTATGTTTTTCTTTGTCTAGATGTTTCATGTTATGAGGACTAAGATCTATGTTTATGGCCTGTGTAGTCATTCTGGAAATGAAATAAATCCACCAAGCATGAAACAAAAAAAAGGCTGTCAACATGCCGTAAAGTTATCACTATTATTCTAAGTAGTATGAAGATGTGTCACTTGCAGATTTTCCTACAAGGCATCTGCCTCCAAAAAGATTTCACACAAACAGTTTGGCAGCAAGTTACAAGGTGTGTAATGGCAGTTGAAGTCCACCTCGTCACTTCACAGTAGAAATAAAAAAATGTGTGTCTGCATGTGTGGGTATGTACATGTGTGTGTATATATTTATTTTACACACATGTCTGTGTGTTTCCTGTGGGAGAGTGGCTTCATCAAGAATTGTGTTCTGGCAGCTGTCGGCTGACTAGCAGTGCCACCAAACGGCACAGTGTCAATTAGTTGCACTTTCTATTTAACTCCAAACTATCTGTACTCATCTAAAATAAGTTTCACTTCAAAACAGAAAAGGAAAGGTTAAGAAAAGAGGTTCTGGGGTAAGTGTACTGAAAACAGCTGAGGATAAGTGAAGTTAAGGGTTTATTCATTAGTCAGTAAATGCATGGTGGATGGAAAATGTATATATTTCTGTGGGTGGTTGGAAATGGGTTGCAAATGGGGTACTGTTACTGATTCTGTAACATTTGGGGGGAATTTTCTTCAGAGTTTCTAGGCTAAGACTGAAAAGCTGTGGTTTTGATACTTCATAGTGGCACAGATGCTAAGGACAATGGGGATACAATCTGGCTCTGGCCAACAATTGTAAGTTATTTGTCTACATTTGATTTGCCCTAGAGGATAGATGAAGTTCTTATTTTTATTTGAATAGCTGGCTGCCCAACATCAGATGCCTTCCTCTTTGCTGTACTGGCAGCCATATTTTAACCCACTATAATGTGAAAAATGATTTCATTCACAGTTGTCACGCATAGGTAATACTTTTCATTGATGCTGTGGCAATAATACTTCTCATCAAGCTTGTGGCAATTATTGGCAGGGTATATTTCAGTTGTGCCATAACTATGCTTTTCCACCAGTGCTCGACCATTAAATGGGCAAATTCTCCCATCTTGCAAGCTCATATCAGTTTGCTTCACATTGCCATGGTTTTCCACTGTTGCTGGAGAAAGCATGAACATGTCCCAGATCTGTTTTTGGCTGTCCAGCAATGGCACAGACATGCAAAAAACTTGATGGAATATGAGTAGGCTGTAGACACTAACTGTGTGATAGTCATATGAACAGTGTTTGGGATCACACTGGGAGTAGATGTGCCTCACTATATACACTGACTGTGTGACAGTAGTATGAACAGTGTTTGGGATCACATTGGGAGTGCATGGGCCTCACTATATACACTGACTGTGTGATAGTTGTATGAGCAGTGTTTGGGATCACACTGGGAGTGCATGTGCCTCACTATATACACTAGCTGTGTGATAGTAGTATGAACAGTGTTTGGGATCACACTGGGAGTGGATGTGCCTCACAATATATAGTTAGAGTGTGATAGTAGTATGGACAGTGTTTGGGATCACACTGGGAGCGGATGTGCCTCACTATAGACACTAACTGTGTGATAGTAGTATGAACAGTGTTTGGGATCACACTGAGAGTGGATGTGCCTCACTATATACAATAACTGTGTGATAGTAGTATGAACAGTGTTTGGCATCACACTGGGAGTGGATGTGCCTCACTATATACAGTTACTGTGTGATAGTAGTATGAACAGTGTTTGGGATCACACTGGGAGTGCATGCGCCTCACTATATACACTAACTGTGTGATAGTAGTATGAACAGTGTTTGGGATCACACTGGGAGTGCATGTACCTCACTATATACACAAACTGTGTGATAGTAGTATGAACAGTGTTTGGGATCACACTGGGAGTGCATGTGCCTCACTATATACACTGACTGTGTGATGGTAGTATGAACAGTGTTTGGTATTACACTGGGAGTGGATGTGCCTCACTATATACACTGACTGCGTGATAGTATGAACAGTGTTTGGGATCACACTGTCAGTGCATGTGTCTTAGTATATACACTGTGTGATAGTAGTATGAACAGTGTTTGGGATCACACTGGGAGTGCATGCCCTATATTATACACTTGGTGTGATAGTAGTATGAACAGTGTTTGGGATCACACTTATGAACAGTGTTTGGGATCACACTGGGAGTGCATGTTCCTCTCTATAATTCAAAATGCTCACCCTCCAGCAGCTTCTTCCTATATTTTCCAAGGATGCTTGGTTATCCAACCTAGACCTAAATGAGGCCTACCTACACATCCCAATCAGGGAATCTTGCAGGAAATATCTAAGTTTCAGGTCAGGATCTATGCACTTTCAGTTCTCTGCACTTCCCTTTAGCTTATCCACTCCTCCCAGAGTTTTCACAAAATGCCTGGCTCCAGCCATTGCTTTTTGCAGACAAAGAAATATTCTAATTTACCCCTACTTAGACGATTGCCTGATTTAGGCAGACAGTCAGGAAAAGCTGTTACAGTACCTGACCTTTGTAAAGGACCTACTGGCCTCGCTGGGGTATACTATTAATGAAAATAATTCAAAACTAGTCCCCCCACACAAAAAATTGTAATCCTGGGAACAAGCCTGGACACAGCATCCCAGATGGCATTCCTTACTCCAGAAAAACAAGCCTACCTGACAGGCTACTTCTCTCAACTAAGACCAGAACCCAGTTAACCACAAGGAATATCCTGCAAGCTCCAGGGTTCATGGCCTCCTGCATTCTATTCATTCCATATGCCAGACTGCATATGAGGAAACTACAATGGTACCTAAAAAACCTTTGGTGTCAACACTCTCAAGACCTGGAAACTATCATACCTATGATACCCTGTCTAAGGAAAGATTTTCTTTGGTGGGCAGCAGCATGCAATCACAAGGGACCTTCTCACAACCCCAAGCCGCACAGACCCTCACCACAGTTGCATCAGACTATGCCTGGGGTGCACACCTGGACGGTAGGTGCATTCAGGGCCATTGGAGCCCAAATCAAATACATCTGCGAATCAACCAAAAAGATATGCTAGCTGTTCAGTGCGCCCTGACAGCTTTCAGACCTCTACTCTCCCCGGGGCCTCTACTCATCAAAACAGACAACACCACAGTGATGTGGTATATCAACAAGCAGGGAGGGACTCACTCTTATCCTCTCTGCAGGCTCGCCATGACCCTTTGGCACACAGCCTCAGCCATGCAAATACACCTGCTAGCACAATTCCTGCCAGATTCCCTAAACTCTCTGGCAGACAACTTAAACAGAAACCTGCTAGACCCAGATGACTGGCAGCTAGGCCACAGAACCTTCAACCTTGTAACCCAGAAATGGGGCACCCCGAAGGTGGACCTCTTTGCCTCCCACTCCAATCATCAGCTCAGCAAATTCTGCACCAGGGAACCTCAAGCAAGGCCTGGAAAGTGGATGCGCTATAATTCCAATGGGTAAACCTCTCGATCTATGCATTTCCCCTCTACCACTCATTTCAAGGGTACTGCTCAAAATAAGGGAGGAAAAACCAAGGGCAATTTTGATTGCTCCAGACTAGCCATGCCAGCACTGGTACCCACTGCTGCGCAGCCTGTCAACCCTGCCACCATGGCACCTACATCAGATACCAACACTCCTGACCCAGAAGAATGGAGAATTCATGCATCCACAATTGCAGACCCTGAACCTGGCAGCCTGGCTTATTCCCTGACCTCTCCTCAAGCTGCCAGTCTAAGCAAACAAGTCCTGGATGTTATACTTGAGGCCAGATGCCCCAGCACTAGAAAATCCTATGCTGACAAGTGGAAAAGGTTTTGCACCTGGATCCAAGCTAAGGCCGCTGAAACAGCACAGCCCTCCCTACCTCTCAGTCTAGATTACCTAGCAAACCTATTACACAGGGGTCTATCCTTCTCTTCTACTAAAATTCATGCCTCTGCCATCTCTGCTCATTACAGCACAGAGCCACCCCTCTTCTCACACCCTCGCATCAAACAGTTCCTAAGAGGGGCTAATAACTTAAGGCCACCCAGAAGAGCTCCTACCCCAGCTTGGGACCTTAACTTTGTGTTGGAAAAGCTCACCCTACCTCCCCCTTTGAGCCTGCAGCTTTAGCAAAGTTAGAATCCCTCTCTTGGAAACAGCCTTGCTTCTGGCCATCACTTCAGCTAAAAGAGTTTCAGAGCTACAAGCACTCATGGCTGTAGAGCCCTTCATCATTTTCCATGCTGATAGGGTCTGCCTCAGGACTAACCCATCCTTCATGCCTAAAGTTGTGTCCAGTGTGGCTCTCAACCAATCCATTCATTTGCCCACCTTTTTCCCTAACTCACAAAACAAGGAGGAAAGGATTCTGCACTCTCTAGATGTGAACAGACAGCTCAGATTCTATCTGGATAGGACTAAATATTTTAGATAACTGACCAATTTGCTAGTCAGCTTCACAGCAGGGGCAGAGGGCAAGGCCATATCCAAACAAACAATCTCCAAATGGATAGCACACTGCATCCATTTCTGCAACAAACAGCATGGGAAACTGCCCCCAAAGGGGGTCAGGATGCATTCCACCAGGGCAACCTCCATCTCTCCAGCTTTTCTCAGAGGGTTCCCCACCAGGGACACCCTGGAGGCTGCAACATGGACTTCTGTTCATACCTTCACCAAGCATTACCATCTGCCTATCTTCTCCAAATCCAGGGAAGGCTTTGCTACCACAGTCTTGCAGGGTATCCTAGCCATCCCCCAGTCTTCTTGACTGCCTCAACCCTTTTCTTCAGCTTTGAGAATCAGCCCAAGTGTGATGACTGCAACAGTGAAACACGAAGAACATAGTATAGTTGTGTACACTTACCATAAATGTAGATGTTTGAGTGTATTCACTGTTGCAGTCCTGGGTTCCTACCCTCCACCCCCCTTGTCTCTCTCTCTCTCTCTCTCTCTCTCTCTCTCTCTCTCTCTTCCTGTCTCCTTACAGGGAATTTTTGGTATTAACTTTCTACTGGTGGTGTTCTTCCAGCATAACCTAGTTCCCTATTTGGGGGCTTCTGAGAGTTGGGGCAAGAAAAACTGATGTAATGGCGTCAACTGCCTGATTTTATACCATTGATGACCTGACGTCAGTCCTGGAGCAACAGCAACTGATGCAGAAATACTAAGCCTCTGGTATTCAGACTGACTGAGGGATACCCCTGGCAGGATAACCCCAGTGTGATAACTGCAACAGTGAATACACTTGAACATCTCCATTTATGGTAAATGTACACAACTGTACTTTTTTCTTGTGCAAGTATTTTTTCTTTCCTCTGATTTTTCTCTTTATCTTTTTGAATATCTTCAACCTGGAAATTCTGGGCTTTCTGCATAATAGTAACAATATATCATTTCTTTCTTATATTGAACAATAGTAACAATACATAATTTCTTTCTTATCCTCAGTAGTCCACTCTATCCTCTTAATGGCTCTTATCTGGCCTATAAGTTTTTGTGGACTACTACTTCCTTCTACAGTGGGGTAGGGGCATCCTGCCCATGAACTTGGCCTAACCCCACTGTTGGAATGTTTCTGTGTCTTGAAGATTCTACACTGTCAGTTTTCCCAGTCCTGGAACCAGTGTGCATATGAGGACTGGGCACTTTTTTATCCTGGGACTTATGTAGCCAATTGTCTTTTTTTATTTTTTAGCGTACTTCGGTCCATGATACATGCTATATAATAAGAAGTTATGTACTCACCATAACGTTCCATCTGAGTAGGTAAACTTCATTTGTCAGCAACCTATGGGATTCGGATCTGACCTCGGATCCGAGCCGGCAGTTTTCAACAGCTTTAGATCCGAGATCCAAGCTCCTCCCCCTACCCATAATCCCCTGCCAACCCTGACTGACCTCCAATCAAGTTTGCCCAAAGCAGATACTGCCCGAAGACTAATACTTTCAGATAAGTGGGTAACACCCATGGACCTGAGTATGAAACATTCATAGGTGAGGGGGCAGGAGGGAGGGACGGTTGCTGACAAATGAAGTTTACCTACTCAGATGGAGCGTTATGGTGAGTACATAACTTCTTAATCTGAAGTAGTTAACTTCATTTGTGCAGCAACCTATGGGACAGAGTCCCCAGCTACCTGAACCTTGGGCGGCCTTCATGGAAGGATGTTTCGGAGCACTGCAGAGCCAAAGGGTGCTCTCCCTCTGGAGATAATGTCCAATTTATAGTGATTGATAAAGGAATGAGATGAGACCCAAGTGACTGCTGAAGAAATATCATCCAAAGAGACTCTAGCTCTAAAAGCTGCAGAAGTAGACATAGACCAAGTAGAGTGGGCATGGACTCCCTGAGGTGCGGGCCTGCCAGAACTTTCATATGCTAAAAGGATACACTGCGAGATCCATCTAGACAGCGTGACTTTAGACACAGATTTACCCAAGTTAAATTTGGCAAAGGAGATGAACAACTGGTCAGATTGCCTATGACCAGATGCCCTGTGGATGTAGAAGTGAAGTTGTCTATGCACATCCAGTGAGTGTAATTTATATTCCCCTTTGTTTTGGTAATTAGGGAAGAAGACTGGTAGGTTGATGGATTGGTTAATATTCGATTCAGAGGCAATCTTGGGAAGAAAGGAGGGATTGGTCCTGAGGTAAACTTTATCCTTGTGAAAAGTCAAATATGGGGGTTTTACACAGAGGGCCTGTAGTTCAGAGACCCTTCGAGCCAAGGTGATAGCGACAAGAAAGGCCATTTTCCATGACAAGAATTTAAGATCTACTGAAGCTGCAGGCTCAAACAGGGAAGCTGTTAAGGCCTAAAGCACCAGCGTTAAATCTCAAGGAGGGACTACATCCTTCACTGGAGGTCTGAGCAGAAAGGTGCCCTTCAAAAAGGTCTTACACAATTTCATGGTGATCAAGGGGCCCAGTTCATTTCCCACGTGATAATGAGAGATAGCTGCTAGTTGAACGTTGACTGTGGAGGAGCTAGCCCCTTGATGAAACAGCCCTGACAGGAAGTCTAATACCGCTGGCAAAGGAGCTGTGAAAGGATCCAAAATTCGATGTTCCACCCAAATGGAGAAATGTTTCCATTTGCTACTATAGACCTTTCTAGTAGAAGGTTTGTGCGCTGCTACTAGAATAGTTTTAAACTGGGGAAGAAATACCAGGAGTCCTAGCTACAAGTGGAACTGGAGCAGCCAAGCTGTGAGCTTGAGATTGCCCAGATTTGGGAGTGGGAGATCTAGGGGGGGTGGGATATTAGATCCGGACAGGGATCCAGAATCCAAGGGGGATTCACCAGATGAGACCAAAGGTAAGGGAACCAGGGTTGACGAGGCCAGAATGGGGCAATGAGGATTATCCTGCTCCCCAACTGGTTGGCTTTCTGCAAAAACTATAGCATCAGAGGAAGAAGAGGGTAAGCATAAAGTAGACCGGGAGGCCAAGCATGCACCAGAGCATCTCTCGGAGGTTCCCCGGAGGGGGAAATGAGAGCAAAGTAGTCGTAACATTTTGTGTTTGAGGGAGAAGCAAAGAGATCGCAACAGGGTTGATCCCATTTGGTGAAAATCTGATTTGCTATCTCGGGATTCAGAGACCACTCATATGGTAACAGGATGGTGCGACTTAGTCTGTCTGCTAGGATGTTGGACCATCCCGGAATGTGCATTGCTATAAGAAAGCGGTTGGTGGAGATCGCCCATTCCCACACCCACATGGCCTCTCGTCAGAGTGGGTAGGACCTGGTTCCCCCCTGTTTGTTGATGTACCAGACAACAGACATATTGTCTGACTGAATCGCAATAGTTCCTACAGGAAGAAGGTGCTGAAGTGCTTGCAACTCTAACAGCACTGCCCTCATCTCTAGAACATTGATATGCAGAGAGGTCTCCCTGGGGTCCCACATGCCTTGGACTGTCCTGCCTGAACAATGCCCCCCACCCGAGGCGGGAGGCGTCCGTGGTCACCGTGGCTAGGGGAGGGGCCATGGAAAAGGGGCATCCTTCCTGGAGATTCAGAGACTGGAGCCACCATAAGAGGGACCTCTTTCAAGCCCTGCTGAGGGGAATGGGATGGCTCAGAGGAAATCGAAGGAAGGACCACTGGACCTGGAGGGTCCATTGCAAGACCCTCAGGTTCAAACACACCATTGGCAAAAGGCTGATTGCCACCGCCATCGAGCCTAGAGCCCTCAGGACCAGGAGCTGGAGAATGTAGAATGTAGAATGGCCCGCACATGAAGCCTCAAGGTTCGTAGTCGGTCTGTGGTCAAGAAAGCTAGGAGCTGGTTTGTGTCTAATCTTGCCCTATGAAGTCTATAGTCTGAGTCGGGGTAAGAGATGACTTCTCTATGTTGATAGTGATCCCCAGCTGGGGAGCTAGATGAAGAAAGTAGTTTCTGGCTGCACAGAGTAGATGCCTTGTCGGGGCGGTCAGGAGCCAGTCGTCCAGGTATGGGTAGACCTGGATTCCCTGAAGCCTCAGGTGGGGCGCAATCACTGCTAACACTTTGGTGAATGCCCTGGGGGATGTGGTGAGACCAAAGGGAAGGACCCTGAATTGGAAATGACTGGCTCCTAGCCGGAAGTGGAGGAAGCTTCTGGATCGCCTGTCCATCAGAATGTGGTAGTACGCATCCTTGAGGTCTATAGAGCACAGCCAGTCATTCTCCCACAAAAGGGGGAGAATGGATTTAAGGGTGACCATGCGGAACTTCTCTCTGGTTACTGACAGGTTCAGAGAGGAGAGGTCGAGGATAGGTCTTAAGTCCCCCGTCTTTTTTGGCACCAAAAAGAACCTGGAGTAAAACCCCGACCCGCACTGGTCTGGGGGGACATGTTGGATGGCTCTTTTTCCCAGCAACTGTTGGATTTCTGTTGCTGCGGCCTCCCTCTGATCGGGTGGGACATCGGGGAGGTATCTGGGGCTGCGTGGGTAAAGAGAAAAGGGAATCAGATATCCTCTGAATATAATGTGAAGCACCCAGCAGTCTGTTTTGATGGACTCCCAAGCTGCTAGGTGCTTCGAGAAACGCCCCTTGACTGCCTCCAGAGTGGAGCAGTCGGGCAACCCCTCAGGGGTGTTGCGTGGGTTGGTCCGAGAAGGGTTCTCTGGATCCAAAGTTGCACGGGCCCCCTCTGCCTCTAGGGTGGCGTCCACCCTGCCCTCCTCTGCCACGGAAGGGCTGGGAATCTGGAGCAGGACGGGACTGTTGCGACTTCCGGAACCACATCTTCTTCTGTCCCTTTTGGTTCTTGGAGAAGGACCTCTGGGGAGCAGAGAAGCAGACTCTGATGGCAGACAACGTCTTCCCATCCTTCTCGCTCTGGACCAAGGTATCACAAACAGTTTTGCCAAAGAGGGCAGAACCATCGAAAGGGGCATTAGCGAAAGACACCTTAAAGGGTTCCACGAAATCACAGTGCCGGAGCCAGGCCTGATGCCTCATGACAAGGCCCACTCCGCTGGCTCTAGTGGCTTCCTCCATGGCATGGGATAGAAGCCGCATAGAGGTGTTTGATATGGATCGGAGAGTGGCCATCCAGGTGGAGTGCAAACGTCTGTCCTCCACCGACAGCGTACTCTTTGATAAGGTCCCACTGCAGCCGAAGCACATGTGCCATGTAGTTCAGCAACCTCACAGAGAAGGTAGCTGAACTAAAGACCTGCTTCCCTAAACGGTCCATCGACCGAGACTCCTTGCTTGGGGGATGAACTGAGGGACTCTCCTGAGCTAGTTCCTTCTTGGTGGCAGCCGCCACCACATGGCATCTACAGGGGGACCATTACTCCAGTGGGACTTGTCAGAGGGTGGGCTAAGAGTTTTGTCCGGGTGCTTGGGGACTGGCTCCACAGTGTCCGGCTCCTTCCACCCCCCTGGTAGTAATCAAATCTACCAGGGGGTTGGCCGGAGGGGACACCCAAGAGGTAGACGGGCCTGCTTCAAACGCCTCCAGGAACACGGATTCGTCCGAGGTAGGCTTATGGGCAGACCACCCCCCCCTTTATGCTGAGCATCTCCATGATGTCACCAAATGAGACATCTTTTGGGGGTGATCTTGGGGAGCCTTCCCCCTCCTCCAAATCTGTGTCCTCAGTCAAGGACTCAGGGGAGTCCAGGTGCCTCCTTTTGCACTTTCGCTTGTGAGGAACCTCCTCGGGGGGGCTGTCCAAGGAGGTCTCACCAGCCACGTCTTGTTCCAAAGGAATGACCTGGGACATCAGATCAGGCTGTCCCTGGGGCTGGGTGATGGAAGTTGGGCCCAACTGAGAAGGAGTGCAGGGTGGAGCCGTGACAAGGGCCGGGGGCCTGGATTCTCTCGACAGGACCCTCTCCACCACGTCGAATGCCGAGAGAGAGCTACTCTCTTTGGGATCCAAAAGTAGACCCTCCCTCGGATCCAACAGATGGATATGAGCCGGAACCGAAGGGATCGGATCCGACGGACCAGTATGCTCCGACCCGGACAGAGCCAAAGGCATACCGATACTGCCGGATCTGAAGCTCAGCCCTTGGCTCCGAGAGCTCAGATCTGAAGAAAATGGACCCGACAGACTTGAGGGAAGTGTTGGCGATGAAGTACCCGAGATTATCGGCGCCGACACATGCCAGGCTCCAAGGCTGCCCGGCTCCGAAGACTCCAAGCCCGGGAAGCTGGACGGAGAAGGAGCTATCAGGGCAAAAAAAGGGGTCGAGCTCCCCCTCGGGGAGGGGGGGGAGGCAGGAGCACTCCCATCTGCATTTGGGCCTGGAGGAATCTTCTCATCATCTGGTCCAAATCTGCATCCATGAGACTTCGAGTAGATCTCGATGAGGCCACCGAGGTGGGATGGGAGTGTCGCCTCGATGACCTCGAAGGAGATCGGATCTCCTCCTCCTCCTTAGGACCTGGTGAAAAGCACGGGGACCGGATCTGAGATGGAGGAGACCCAGAAGTCCTGGAGGGAGAAGACCGCTTAGCCGGGGAGGCCGAAGCGGAGGCCTCGGCCGCCACTTGTGGTGCTTCTCCCTCCTTTTCTCTTTCCTGGCCTCCCTCTCCTCCGGGATTAAGGTGGGAGGTTGAGTCCCGGCCAGGGGGAGGGAAGCAGGAGTGGCAGCCACCGCAACCGCAGTGGGAGCCACAGGAGGACCGAAGGTAGAAGCCGAATCCGAGGTCAGAAGACCCGCCAGAATCAGCTTGGACCTCCGGTCCTTGAGTTCCCTGGGGTTGAACGCCACACAGATGGAACAACCAGAAGACAGGTGTTCAACCCCAAGGCACAACACACACACCGAGTGTGGCCATCCACCGGGGACAGCTTATGGCCACACTCGGTGCACTTAGAGAAGATCAATTTTGGGGCCTCAGCCATTTAAACTAAAAGAGAACACACACATAGGCCCCAAACACACACACACAAAACCCTAACAGAACCATGAAGGAAGGGGGAGGTAAAAGACCAAAAAAAATATAAGTTAAACTAGAGAGAGGTTTTACAAAAAGGGACCTGAAAACACACACACACAAGAAACAGAAGAAAGGAGAGAAAAAAGGATATTTTTTTTCTCACAAAAAGCATGAAGGCTTGGAGCTGTAGATCAAGCTGCTGTTGGATAACCACGGCAAACTAGATCTGAGGTCAGTCAGGGTTGGCAGGGGATTATGGGTAGGGGGAGGAGCTTGGAGCGCAGATCTAAAGCTGTTGAAAACTGCCAGCTCGGATCCGAGGTCGGATCTGAATCCCATAGGTTGCAACACAAATGAAGTTAACTACTTCAGATAATACATTGTATACATCAGTGTCATACCCAGTAAAGTATAGCTTATTTAAAGAATAGCTCATTGCTAACCAGTATCCTACCTTTTCCTACATTTCACTATAGCTGATTTTGGTTATTATATGTATTTCTGGATTCCTGCATGTTCTTGTTACACAAATTTGTAAGGAAAGCAATTCTGTGCATTTGCAGTTCATTAGAAGCAATACCCAATGGAGGTTACCAGTCTAATGGCCATAGAGCCTTTTTAAGCCTAACCACTCATGCACTAGTTTTCATAATTGTCAGTGCTTAAGGACTAGAAAGATTTTGATGTATGCCTGTGCCTTAGAGAATCTATAAGCTGCTGCTGTCCATAAAGGCCACAGGTGACAAGTGTGGATGAATTTATGATTTCCCATCCGTTGGTCCAAATGTTATCCAAATAGGTTTAAAGAAGAGCTCTGTTTCACATAAATGGGGAGTCTTTTCCAGAAAAAGTGTAATCTCTGAAACACACATCTGTCCCTCCAACATGTTTTGCTTATGTTACAGACAAGGTTTCGATCCTTAGATTGAGTAATTCTTGTGCTGTTTGTTTTGTGAATGTGTAGCATATCCATCAGGGCTGGATCTGAGAAGGCCTTGCAGGCTAGGTATAGATTGGCCGTCAATAGTCTGTAGGAGACTGAGAACACAGACATGGCTTTGAGGTAGTCCACATAGGACATGTTGTTTACATACTGTATTTTTTTTTAATGAAGAACCTCTGTAGCTGCTATAGTTCTTACAAATGCCTGGTCAGCCAAAGAGTACATTTTACTTGATTATTGGTCTAATGAGGGCTGAGCATAGGGGAGTATGATCTCCTTAGATTTGGATGCCTTGCCCTTATGTATGAGTTATATGTTGTAGAAGGATTTTTCACCATCATGGACACATGGTGATCAAAGTTCAGGTTACTGTCAACCTGAGTTCTCAAGTTCCTTACCACTGGGTCAACTATTAGAACAGTGTTATCAATGTTGTAATTTGCAGGGGTGCTCATCTTCCCCAAAGGGTATAAATATGCATTTTTTGGTATTGAGTATTAGGCTAAGTTTCTGTCACCAGTTACTTGGCTCTCAGACCCTCCTCAAGTATATCTACATCTTTGGAGGAATCAGTCGTTGTAGCCAACTTGCAGTCATCTGTATATATGGTCACCCAAAGACCCTCTTATATTTGTTATGACTTGAGAAAAGTATATTCCAAACAGGAGAGGTTCAGTTGCTGAGACCTGTGGAACACTACCATTAACATGCCTATTGGTGGAGGTGGATTCCACCACCCTAACTTCATGTATCCTCTCCATGAGCCATTTGACTAGCCATTGGGTTACATAGGGATTTATGTCTACATTTTTGAGTTTGTCTATAATACCTAAGTGAGGAGTACTGTGTTTAATGCCTTTACTAGGTCAAGGTAGGCAGTATGCACTTTTATATAGGTTCATAGGTTGGTACTAGGCTATCGGCCCTAAGGCCTATACAAGCCTAGCCATAATAATTCCCTGGCTATTTCTTCCCACAATATTTACTTCCCTGGACCACTGTCTAGCAGGGCTACTGACGTGATCCCGGGGTGAATTTCCTATCTCCCATCCAGTCCTGAAGATTCCTTTTGAAGAGGGCCAAAGAGGTGCTCTGCTTGACATGTATGGGCAGTCTGTTCCAGAGTCTGGGAAGTCTCTGGGTCAGGAACCTATCCCTCCAGCATGTTTTGTTCATTGTGATGACTTGGTTTAGATCCCTGGAGCATGTGGCTTTGAGGGATTGGGATTTCTAAGTGTAGCATGCCCAACAGCTCTGGGTTTGACATGGCCTTGTATGTTAAGCAGAGATCGCCTCTGAGTAGATGATATGTAACAGAGTATAGCTGGAGTTTTTTTAGACGGTCAGCATAGGGCATCTGCTTTAAGCCTGTGATTCTTTTAGTGAGGTATTTCTGTGGCCTTTCCCATTGTTGCAGATGTCCTGAGAGGTACATACCAAATGGGGCATTGTATTCTATAATGGGTCTAATGAGGGATGAGTACAATGGGACAATGACCTCCTTTTTTCTGGATGAAAACCCTTAGTGATGAGATGTGCCACATTTCCTGACTGTTGTGGCGATGTGGTTATCTAAGGTGAGACCACTGTCCACCTGTGTCCCTAAGTCTCTTATCACACTTTCTGTGTTTAGTGTACTGCCACTTATGTGGTGATTCACGGGTACATGTTTTTTTCCCAAAGGTCATCATCAATGGCTCAAGTGGCCTTCTCAAAGTAGTCCACTGGGTTTAGTAGGCATGCCCTATCCTTAATGAAACCAAACTGGGATGGGTCCAGTGTTTGAAGATTTCCTATGTATTTTTTTAGATCCATGATAACTTTTTCAATGGCCTTGTATACAAGACTAGTCCAGCTTGTGGGTCTGTAGTTCCCTGGGTCTGTTTAGGGTCCACCTTTATGTAGATGGATGACAATTACATTCCTGCATTCCCTATGGACAAAGTCTGTCTAGAGGCTGTGGCTGAATAGACATTTTAGTGGGCCTGAGGGGTCATTTTTAAAACTCTAGAGGAGGCATCCCTGGATGTTATCAGGGCTCACTGCTGTAGTGTGTTTAGTTCTGGAGGCTGCAGTGAGGAACCAGTCTTTAGTAACAGTGAGAGGATAAGAGGTAGAGGTTTTTTCTGCGTAATAACTAGTCATCTTTGAGTTATATGGACTCTGTCTTCTACCTGTACCTTTTTGCTGCTGTGTAACACTTTTGAGTAAAGTTACTGTCCTCCTGTCCTCTACTCTTTTATCTTGGACTTTGGTAAATATTTTAGCCAATTAAATGTTTTGGTCAAGGATTTTCTCTCTATAGTATAAGGTTGAGAGACATGCCTTCAATTATAGCTGAAATGTCATGAAATCACAAGTAATTAATGTATTTTAGTGCAAGTATATTCCTATACACTAGACAGACCTTTTTGTTTCTAATTAGAATTAGCCGTACAACTTTATACAGACAAATCTAAGTAAACAGACACACATTATCCATGCAAAGTTGTAGTTTCTTTTATTTTGTAAAATAAATGAGCGAGCAAGCAGACATGTCTGTTCCTCGTGCAGTCATAATTTTATTTATTTGACTGTTTCAAAAGTATCATATCTAGGTATAGTTAGATATTTTTGATATAATGTAACAGGTTTACATTGAAACAGAAGAGGCAATTTGCTGATGAATCGCAACAATGCAAGATATCTATAATATACACCACTCATCAGTTTAAAAAATACCATCGCACATAATACAAAAAAATAATAAAAATGGAGACAGCCTTCTATACGTAACATAGCCACTTTATTAAATGTTTATTTATATTTATACATTTTAGATATGCATACACATACAAATATTTCAGGCATGAGCAAAAATGCCATTCTTGCCTGCAAAGTTGTAGTTAAAGTTTGACCTCATTTCCATTTGCTATATTTTTTTAGCTATCGTCTTGCTTGAATTCCACTTGTGTATTTAGCCAAACAACTTGACATTCCTTCAGAAAGTAGTATAATTATTTATTCTATTTACAATTTTCTGTTTGTGTTTTGCACCATGGAGCTCAGGTTGTGACTCAGAAGGGTCTGTCAGCCACCCACTTACATAGTTATCAAGCCAAGCTGAAATGAATAAGTAAACAAACAAATAAACAGATGAATAAAGAAATAATGGGAATAAATACATTTAAACGATTTCAAACAGAGGTTAAATTTCATTTGTAGTACCTTAGAGAGTACAGTGCACATCTGTTTGTTGTTTTCGTTACTTATTAAAATAAAAATTAAATGTTTGTTTATAGGTACCTTGTTGTTTGTGTATACAGTTGGTACTCTTAACAGAACATAAAACACAGTAGGGGTGTATTCAGAAAGGAAAAATAGCACAGTGTGTAAAGCTAAATATGCAGTGAGTGTTGACATGCAGGGCATGTGCAATTCAGAGATATCTGTAGCACAATTGCGGTAGTATGAAAATTGGTGTGGTCAGTAGTAGTATATACTAATGATCATACAATGACATTCAAATAAGATAGATTATAGAAATACGTTCATCAAGAAATGTATGTTTTTGTCTGTATATATATATATATATATATATATATATATATATACCACACTAAATAACGAAATCACAAACCACCACAAACAAGGACACAATCACCGACACAAGCACAACACAAAAACAACACACAAGCAACTCACACAAACACAACAACCAAACAAAAACACATACAACTCACACACACACCTCACAAAACAACCAACACTACCTACAAAACACAACGACCTCATACCTTAACACTGCCTAACCTTAACACAAACCTACTAACCCTTAACCTAACTAACACGACACCACACTCAACCCACAACTCCTCACCCCCAACACTATCCCTCCGCTATTGCCCCCTAACACTAACTAACTCACGGCCCCTACCCTGCACAAACCCTAACAACAGTAAACCCCCACTAGGCAGCCACCTAACCCAACTAACCTAGCCTAACCACTAACCATCACAGTTCCTAACTCCCACACTCGCCCTAACAGCGCCCTAACCCCCTTTTAACTAACACACCCACTATCACAGTCAACACCTTTACTCATCTTTTTCCTACCTACTTACTCCGTACCACCACAGCCCAGCCTTTTTCATTTCCCCATCCGCCAGCGTCAGGGTTTTGATTTGCGGTCTTCGGTCTTTCTCGTTCTTCTTCTTTCTGCGTCCGTGTTCTTTAGCTGCGTTCGTTCTTGTCGACGTAGTCAGATAGAACCATATATATATATATTGGGTCTATATTATATTGTCAAAGTATTAAAAGTCTGAATCACTAAAATTCTAACCTTAATGATCAAACCTTTAATACTTTGAATGTCAAAAAAGAAAAACATTTTAAGCCCCCCCAAAAAAATGCTCTATGAAGGGTGGCAAGCACCCCTACACCCCCCCGCTACTTAAATATACCAACTCCGAGATCGCACTACAGTGCAGAAAAGGGAAATCTTCTCTTCCTGCACTCTATGGCGATCTCCATTATATGATTCGAGGTCTTGAAACTTCGATCATTAAAGTTCGACCTTTAGTGATTCGAAGTTTTAATACTTCGAACATATGATATAGACCCATATATATTCTATATGCAGCATGCACATTTGTAAGATACTTGCTGATTATATGTTAGGTTGATAAGTTCATAGGTATATACTAGGCGTGCAGTTCAAAAGACCATTCATAACCATAGCCAGCTAAGCCTGAGCACTGTTGAGTGAGTTAAGTTCCATGGTCAAGAAGCACCATGCTGTATACCCCAAACAGGATTTATGATTTCCAGGCTATTCATTCAGAATATTACTGAATGCAGACCATGTGTAGTATTGCTTGACATGCATAGGAAGTTTATTCAATAAATATAGGATTCCTTGGGATAGAAATCTGTTGTGCCAGCCATGTTCTATTTCTCTGTCAATAAAATATTAGTCTTTGTTGTGGGTTTTCACAGTGGTGTGTGTTTTGCATATCTGTAAGAGGTCAAGCAGGGTGTAATGGGCCATGTACCATAATCATGGACAGCACTCTGCTGAAGACTGGCATACAGGACAAGAACTGCACATATAAACAATGCCATTTGATTCCTTGAATCACCATAAAAAGTAGTCAATAGTAATGACTGTGGAAGGGTGTACAGCTCTGCAAACTGTGTGGCCTCAGTGTAAATAACATAATTTTGGCTTTAACACACACTGATGTCCCACTCACCAGGCTGAACAAGGAGAAAATTACAGTCAGCTGCCTGTTGGGTGCCAGGATCCACCACATTAACGCATGCACTCAAGTCACTCCACAAGTACAAATACGACTGTCATTGACCATGCTGGAGTGAATGACTTGAGACGTACCTCCCTGGACTACATGAAAAGAGACATGGAAGAGCTCTTGGATCATGTGGCTGAGGCAGGTATGTCCCTAGCCCTGAGTAGCATCCTGCCTTCACCCAGAATGATACCACAGTATAAGGACAAAATGATTCACTTCAACAATTGGCTAAGCTTCTGATGTCATTCAAAGGGGATCCAGTATCTGTCTGCCTGGGAAGACATGATCGACAAACCACGATGCTTTGCCAGAGATGGTCTGCACCTGTCACCCCTGGGATCCAGGTTACTGGCTAAAGCTCTTGCCACCCCTATAGTGCCTTTTTTGGAAAGGTTCAAAGGACAAAACCACCTCCATAACAGATACAAACATGCAAAATCTGAAGATAATGCTACTCAATGCTAGAAGTCTAACCTCAAAATGCATTCTCTTGAGGCACTCCTAAAAATGGAGAGCATCGATATCTGTGCAGTAACTGAGACCTGGTTCAAGGCTCCAGAGAGTACCCCTGCAATACAAGGCTACAACTCTTACCACACTTTTCGGCCACAAAACCAAGACCGAAACACTAAAGGTGGAGGAGTGTCCATATTCACCAAGGATATTCACACCTCCAGGCTAGTTGCCCAACACAATGCATCTGAAGTTCTCCAGGTGCAACTAACACTAGATAAGACTGCAATCCAAATTGTAGCTTGCTACAGATCCCCCACCATGCCCCAAGATTCTCACTACACCTTTCTAAGCATACTGGAAAATATTAAGATACAACCAAACACCCTAATACTGGGTGATTTCAACTACCCTGCCATTAACTGGGAAAACTACTCAGGTACCAACTCCTTTTCCCAACGGTTCTTGGAATTCATAAATTCCAACACCCTGGATCAACTAATCCATTGTTCCACCAGGGGCTCCAATATCCTAGACCTGGTCATTACCAACATGGGAGATAGATACTCCACACCAGTGGCCACCCCTTTATTGGTCAGGTCTGAACATAAGCAAATCACCCCTGACATCCACATCCCACCCCCACCCCCCAGTAAGGAAACCTTCTTAAAATACTTCTCCAAAGCCAGCTTCATGCAACTGAAGTCAGAAGTGGCAAACTTCATAACACCCATGCAGACGGGATCTGAAAGTTTGATTGCAGAATCCTACACTAAGGCACTGTACGAGCACATCCACTTGTGCATGAATCATGCTATCCCAAATAGAACCAAGATGCTCCCCTCCAAAAAAAGGAAGCCAATCTGGTGGTATCCTGCTATAAACAAACTATACAACAGAAGGAAGAAACTGTTGCAGAAAAGAGGAAAATCCCAGGATGCAAAAAACTCCCTCACCAGCCTCAGTAAGAAGCTGAGATCCCTCATAAAATCCTCAAAAGCTAGTTACGAAAATAAAATTGCCAAAAATTCCAAAGACAACCACAAGGCATTCTATAGTTATGTCAAGAATCTAAATGGCAATGCTCAGATCTGCCCTGAGCTACAACAGAAGGGCATTAAATATACTGATCCCAAGGATATTGCCACTATCCTGGCAGATTAATTTAGTGTCAGCTTCACACCCCCTCTCACCCCCCTAAAGGGCCCATCTCAATACCAAAAGATTGCCAAATTCTGGTAATCGTGGCCACACAGGTAGAAACTGCACTCTCCAAATCTAAGAATACAGCATCCATGGGACTAGATGACATACCAGGCTGTGTACTACATGAACTACAAAATGAACTGGCACCTCAGCTAAGTGTCATGTTTAATCATAGCCTCACCTCAGGTTTTGTGCCCACTGAGTGGTGCACAGCTACAGTAGGGGGGATCCACCTTGGATCCCAGGAACTACCGTCCCATCAGTCTGATGAGCCTGATCTGCAAGGGCATGGAATGCATTATCATGGAACTTATAAACAAAGACATTGGCAACCTTCAAACACTGGACCCCACCCAGTTTGGGTGTGTGAAGGGCCGATCTTGTCTCCTAAACCTGATTGACTTCTTTGAATCAGTCTCCAGAGCTGTGGATGAGGGTAAGACGGTCCACACAGCCTATCTGGACCTCGCCAAGACTTTCAACACCATCCCCCATTCTGGAATCATAGATAAACTTACTAAGCTGGGCATAAATCCCTACTTCACGCAATGGGTTGCCAACTGGCTTACTGACAGAACCCAGACTGTAAAAGTAGCCGACTCCAAATCCAGCTCCAGACGAGTGACAAGTGGAGTACCTCAGGGTTCAGTCCTGGGACCACTCTTGTTTGCCATCTACTTCTCTTAAGTACAGGCCAACACTAAGGGATTCTGGCTAACAAAGTTTGCAGATGACTGCAAACTGGGAGCCATTATTGAATCCACAAATGATGTGGATATTCTACAAAAGGGCCTTACAGAAACAGATGCCTGGTGCCAGAGCCATGGGCTCAAGCTTAATGTCAAGAAATGTATAGTTATCTCCTTTGGAAAAAAATATGTACCCATGAATTACTACATAGGTGGCAACACACTAAACATCAAAAGTGTGATGAGAGACTTAGGGACACAGGTGGACAGTGGTCTCACCTTCGATAACCACATTGCCACAACAGTCAGGAAATCCTTCTATGTGGCACACCTCATTACTAAGAGCTTTTCATCCAGAAAAAAGGAGGTCATTGTCCCACTGTACTCATCCCTCATTAGACCCATTATAGAGTATAATGCCCCATTTGGTATGTACCTCACAAGACATCTGCAACAGCTGGAAAGGCCACAGAAATACCTCACTAAAAGAATCACAGGCCTAAAGCAGATGCCATATGCTGACCGTCTAAAATAACTCCAGCTATAGTCTGTGGCATATCGTCTACTCAGAGGCGATCTCTGCTTAACATACAAGGCCATGTCAAACCCTGAGCTGTTGGACATGCTCCACTTAAGGAAATCCCAATCCCTCAGAGCCACATGCTCCAGGGATCTAAATTTTGTCATCACAATGAAGAAAACATGCTGGAGGTATAGGTTCCTGACCCAGAGACTCCCCATACTCTGGAATAGGCTGCCCAAACATGTCAAGCAGAGCACCTCCTTGGCCCTCTTCAAAAGGAACCTTGATGATTGTATGGGAGATAGGAAATTCACCCCGGGGATCATGTCAGTCACCTTGCTAGGCAGGGGTCCAGGGAAGTAAATATTGTGGGAAGAAATATCCATGGAATTGTTATGGCTAGGCTTGTATAGGCCGTAGGGCCGATAGCCTAGTACCAACCAATGAACCTATGAACACACATTTTACATGTTGTATCAGAGCATATCACAGGTAATGTCAGCATGTTCCAGAAGGTGATATATATGACAGGTGTTTCCATTCACATGGATGAGCACCAGCAAGATACTGGGCAATCAAACATGCAGTATGCTCCAGTCAACAAAGGGTATTGTTGGAAGGTGAAATGTGGGTCTTACAGGAAACACACAGGTTCTACAAATAGGGCAACAATGTTAGGTGTGGTAGAGGAGGTTATTTTTCAGCTATCTTTCAGATGCATTAGACTTCCGTCTTCCTAATTTCTTGATGTTCTCCCAGGATGTCATTGCCAACTGCACATGAGAAGCTGCCACTGTGCTAAATGATCAATGCAATCTAACTGAACATGGGGTATATGTTTGGGTTCCAAGCTTCGTCACTCCAATGTTTTCTTCAATAGAGCCCTCACCTGAAGCTGGGTAAGGAGGGTACCCTTCTGATGGCAGTAGACTGCTCCTTCTTAAGTGCCAGTCTATGATGAAACTGTGTGGATGTGCTTCTGTATTGTAGGGACAGTGTACTACATTAAATTCTGTGGTCCCTGAGGCTGGAGGCAACCATTGGTTCTTCACCTCCTGATCAGTCATGGGTTGCTCCTATTTATCATTAGAATATTCTTTTTTTGACCAGCTAAATGCTCTGCATAGGGCTGATAAACAACATGCTTCACATAGGGCTGATAAACAAGAGGCAATGGAAAACAGTCTGTTGTATTACTGATGACATATATTTTGGAATTTGGCCCTTAAGGCTTACACTGCCTCCCCATGGCTTTGTAGAGCCAGCTGATAGCTTGCCAGGTGTCATGCTACCTTCAACTTGTTCTATTCAATCTGTAACAGTAGCAGGGTGTGTGCCCTCCACTGTTTTACTGCTATGAACCATAGAACTGGACAGCCTTGCACCTTCCTAGTGTCTCTAAAGTGCTGTAGTACCCTTTTGTAAGCCATCTAATTACCTGTACTGAGGGTGTTTATTATTATCGGTTATTCTTATATGTCCACTGATACTGTGTGTTAATTTGTACCCACACTGATAACAGTGCTGTTTCCAGTATATCCACTGATACTGTGAATGAATTTGTACCCACAGTGGTACTGGTGCTGCTTCCAACCCATCCACTGATACTATGACTGAATTTGTATGCACGCTGGTAGTGGTGCTGTTTCCAGTATGTCCACTGATACTGTGAGTGAATTTGTACCCACTCTGGTACTGGTGCTATTTCCAGTATGTTCACTGATACTGTGAATCAGTTTGTTCCCACACTGGTACCAGTGCTGTTTCCAGTATGTCCACTGATACTGTGAATGAATTTGTACACACACTGCTACTGGTGCTGTTTCCAGTGCCACTCTCTTGAACTGAGGCCACTGTTAAAGGAGCATAGTATAAAACATCCAGTTATTCTTCACCTCACCCTTTTTGATGATTGCTCCTTGCCTGAGCTATACATATGTTGCCTGATTTTGAGTTGGGGAGTACCTTGTTTGCCTTCTGTTTGTATATCCAGGAAGAGCTCCATCTCTGTTATGGCAAATTAATGTCTACCTGTAATTACTCTTGGGTACCTGCTGCTGTGCTTGCTTCCTCCTAAATACCTCTTCCCACCAAATTCTTGGGGATATGGCAACAGTTATCCTGAAAAAAATGCAGTGCAGTCAGTGCATGCCAACACACAAGTAAGATTATCATCTCTAAAAATTTAGATGACTGAAGGCAAGAAAACTCTTGTTACTTGACAGATTTGTAGGTGCTTACAAGGCAACTGCCCCAAAGGCCTTTATAAAGGTCTGTATAAGCCTAGCTGTGTGTACCCAATATAATAGTAGAGAAACCCAATATAAAGGATCTAGCCTAAACTCAAGATCTTAGTTAACAATGACTGCCCATATCTAGGAGGGTCATAGGTGAAATCCTCAGCAAGGAATTTATGGTTTCCCATCCAGTCATCCAGGTTACACTTAAACAGGATCATACAGGGGCTCTGTATGGTGTGAATTGGTAGCCTATTCCAGAGGAATTGCAACCTACGAGAGACACATCTGTTCCTCCAGCAGGTCCTATTTATGTTGCAGGCCAGGTTAGGTCCCTAGAGCAAGTGATCCTTGTCCCATTTGACTTGTGGATGTGCAGCATTTCCATTAGGTTTGGATCTAAGATTGCTCTGCAGGCAGGCACAGGTTTCCTGCAAGTAGTCTGTATCCTACTGAGTACAGTGACAGTGACTTTGGTCTGTCAATGTATGACATGTGCAGGAGATGCTGAATTTTCTTGGATAAAAATGTCTGAGGTCTCTCAAGTTGCTGAAGGTGTATTATTCAACAAATCACTGAAGCCTCCACGATGAATTAGCAGCAAAGAATTTTATTTTTAAAATGAAACAAGCGCTTTCACGCACCTAACAAGTGCGCTTCATCAGGTTACAAAATTTAAAAATAAGTGTTCGTCTTATATAGTTGTGGCATACACCCTAATTAACAGCATTTTTGGCGGCTAAAAATAATTAATCAATTAGTTAATAAGTTGCTGAAGGTGCCTAGTAAGGTACTTACCAAAGGGAGCATTGTACTCAATTATTGGCCAGATGACGGTCGAGTACAGGGGACCTCTTTCACTCTTGAGGCAATATCTTTGCTAATGAAGTGAGCGATGTAGAATGTTTTCCTTACCACAGTAGACACATGGTGGTCAAAGTTTGGGCTATAGTCAACTTCCATTCCCAAGTCTCTCACTACAGAGTTGTTACATAGGGTACTATTATTTATATGGTAGTCTGCAAGGATATTGTTTTTGCCAAAGGTGATGATAATGCTTATTTAGTATTGAGTTTGAGTCCATGGTTTTGGCACCAATCAATGGTTTGAGTAAGTCCCTCTTGAAGTATATTGACATTGTTTGAGGATTCAATAATTGCACCTAATTTGCAGTCCTCAGCAAACTTAGTCAGCCACAGCCTCTCTGTTTTGGACTGAACACCTGAGAAGTATATTCCAAACAATAGGGGGCCCAGCACTGACCCCTGTAGAACTCCACTGGTGACAGGTCTACTGGTTGAGGTAAAGTCCCCAACTCTGACTGAGTGTGATCTGTTGGTCAGCCAGTTAGCAACCTACCTGGCAACATAAGGGTTGATATTCAACTTGGAGAGTTTATCAATGATGCCCAAATGTGGGACTGTATTGAAAGCCCTTGCTAAGTCAAGGTAGGCTGTATGCACAGATTTGCCTCCATTTATGGCTCTGGTGAAATTTTTGAAAAAGTCTGCCAGGTTTAACAGGCATGACCTGGCTTTGACAAAACCAAACTGTGTTAGATTAGGGGTTTGAAGATTACCTATGTCTTTATTTATAGGGTCCATGATGATTATTTCTGTGGCCTTACAGATAAGGCTTGTTAAGCTTATGGGGTCTGTAGTTTCTGTAGTTTGAGTCACACTTTTGATACTATTGTCAAGTAGCATATGACAAATTGTAAAAAACTATTACTTGTAAAACTAGCAATAATGGGTCAGCGATATGAATGCTGTTAGGAGCAGATATACTCTCACCTTATTCAAAATACCTCCTGCATGCCAGTATATGAGAGTGTGCATGTATATATATATATATATATATATATATATATATATATATATATATATATATATATATATATATCCACCAATACACCACACATATAGGTGCATGTATGACTGTATACATACAGAGACACAGAGAACCTCAGAATCAAATTTACGTATGTGTGTCGGTATATGTATATGTATGTGTGTGTGTGTGTGTGTGTGTGTGTGTGTGTGTGTGTGTGTGTGTGTGTGTGTGTGTGTGTGTGTGTGTGTGTGTATGGTATGTGTAGACATACAAATATACCTGGATCTATAAAGATGTAAAGATACACAGCAAATACATTTTAAACAACCAAAGCAATACATGTGATAAACACATAATGACACATGCATTTATTTATTTAAATTATCTATTTATTATCTATTTCCATTTTGATAAGGGGGGGAAGTGGTTTCATCAACACAGCCATCTGAGTCACAAAAGAAACAAGTTTGAGAAAAGTTAAGAATTTTAGTATTAACAATGAAGTAAACCACCAAAACAATTATGTGCACTGCATACAAATTTTAATAAAATGCACATATTCATCATATACAATTTTAACAGACATTGTAGAATGCCTTGAATTGCAAGCTGATCAGTAAGACATAGCAAGGCTATGGTTTTCCAACCACATGAATATAAAGTTAGATTATATATTGTGTACATAGTTATGCACACAGCTAGGGAAATATATGGAAATATCGAGACTACATTTGCCTCAACTTTCAAATGGTAACCAGTGTAACTACTGCAGTCAGATGTTCAGGAAAAGTGTGAAAGATCCAAACATTTTACCACAATGCAGGGAAGAAAAAGAAAATAAATTAATTTGGATGGAAACAGTGTTATATAAACTGTTACTATGTGATTCCTGAAGGGAGTCAGCTAATGGGAAGATACTTTTAGTACAGTAACAAGATTCATTTTCAAAGTTGCTTGACATGTTTTTTATTGAAACATTGTAAGACTTTTATTCTTCTAGAATCTTAGGACATTTGCAACTCAGTGGGTTTGTTTCCAAGATGCAAATTGTTCAAAGCAATGCTGTCCTGTCAAATGAGGGAAACCATCTTAGAAATGTATGTTTGCATGAGTACATGCACTAAAAAGCAACACTATTGCTGACCATATGAAAAATAATTACCAGAGATAGGAAAAAAGCATGTAGCATGTAGCAACAAGCATGAAAGAAAAACAAAAGAAAATATAATTGCCTAGGCTGGGATAATCATTCTACTAAGTGTTACAAAAAACAAGTACATAGTGAAGATGTAACTTCACTGCTACAAAGCCTGCAGATCTGAATTTGACTAGATAGCATCTCTGGCTGAGGCTAAATCATTCAGCTGATCTAATAGCCTCTCTTTGGGGGAAGGAAAATACAAAATGATACTGTAAACTTTTAGGAATGACCATCCCCCACTGACCTTTGTGAAATCTGACCTGCTGTATGCTAAATAAGCTTCTCGGAAAATCCTGCTCTGTGTGAACATGTTACTTACATAGCACTAAAATGTAAACAAAGTACTCAGTCAAGCAGCTGATTTCAGAAATGAGATAGTGTCCCTTTAAGTTATATAATACATTTTATCGTACTATGGCACCATATACAATATAGAATTAATTTCCTCAGTTCAGCTGCTATTGTTAGATATCATATTATTCAAATTACATTCTGTTCTATTAATTTAAAGAAGGGAGGATGATGTTGTTTATGTCTGTTGATGTCAGTTCCATGCTTGGTTGACTTGTTCTACATATGTGGGCATTAGATATGTATATGTTTATGACAATGGTTGTGGTGATGATCTGTGTTGTTTTCTATGCGGATATGCTTTTTGAACAGGAAGTGAGGAACTCAACTACATTCCAATATTAGAAGCTCATGCTCTGAAAGTTAATTGAAAGTCTGAAGCATAGTAAAGGAGGGAATACTATAAAAGTAATACATTGTTTCCCGCAAAGTCAGACAAAATTACACAGTCATTTTGTTAAGCTGGGAATTTTTGTGACTCTTAAAATGACTGTAGTGGGTATGTTGTCAAAGATATGTTATCCCTCAGTACAAATATAATTATGGGAAAATATTATTAGTTACTTTAGACTTCACAGTTACTCTTTTACTATTTTATATTTCATAGTATGTTCTAGTGAATGTATCATATTTATAGAAGAGCCACATTTTGAAAGATAATTGTATATGCAAGTCCTCACAAATAGACAAAGATTTTTTAGAGAAGTTTATTTGTTCTTTGAAATATCTTATGTGTCTGCCATAATATCCAAGCATGTACAGTGTTGTGGTCAGAACTGAGTTTAAATAGTTAGCTAGTTAGTCACATTATCAATAGTATATAACGTATTCATAATACAGCATAATTGTTATAAACAATGTTATATGTATTGTCTTTTATCTGTGTTAATCTCTTTTTTCTCAGAAATGACAGAAATGGTTTAATTTATTATAATAGTATACAGGGTCTTATAAATAGAATAGAACCAAATAACTACAAGATCTCTATAGTTTACAGTTTAAACGTTTTATAGCAAGAAAATGAGTGTTTTATAATCTGAAGATTATGTATATACTAACTCCTTTTAATTCTGTTAAATAAGTTAGTCCTTTCATAGATCATAACTTTAGAAGTAGTAGAAAGATGCTAGATACTTATTTGTCATTAGCTGGTAGTGTTTAAATAGGATTGCTATTCAAACCAGGAGTTTTAAATTCCATGGGAGGGGGGATGTGAAAGAACAGTGCACTTATGGTAGTTTACAAATTATTGTTTTTTTTGTTTTTGGTGTATACTATTCTTGATAGAAAGTTTACAGTTATCAATGTTAGTTATATTATACTTATATATATATATGAGTAACCAGTTCACTAGATATAATATAGTTTATCAGTACCATATTATTTACAAATGTATGAGGGTATTATATGTAATATTTATTTTTTCCTATTTTGGTAGTATGTCCAACTTGAAATGCATATCACTTAATATCAATGGATTAAATAATGGCTGTCAAAAGGATAGTTTATAGATTTTTTTTAAAGATGTTTCATTCCCAACTTATCTTTTTATAAGAAACACATTTAATAAAATAAGATTTGGGCAGGCAACACAATTCTGTATTGACTAGCTCTCATTATAAACAAAAGAGAAGAGTGGATTTTTTTTTTTTTAATTATTTGCCTCTACCTAAAATCCTGAATAGATTTAGTGATGAAAAAGGCATGTTTTGTTCAGTGACTTTAGTAATTCAAAGGAAATTATATACTTTATTTAATGTGTTTGCATACCTGAATTGGGAAAACAGTTAAACAACAGTTGGGTGAAATAATATGAATACCAAAGGGAAACATTATTTTTGCAGTAACTTTAATTGTATTTTATCTAACAGGTTCATAGGTTCATAGGTTCATACTAGGCTATCTGCCCTGGGGCAATTATAAGCCTAGCCTGATTCTGTATGGCTTACGCCACCCCTTGATTTGAGTATACTGTGCCCTTTTTAAAGTTTAGTTTACTGTGCCTCTGTCTAATAGTGACACGGGAGTAATCCCTGGGACAAACCTATGATCCCCCATCCACTTATCGAGATTCTTCTTGAAGAGATTCAGTGAGGTGCTCTTCCTCACATGAACTGGAATTCTATTCCAGAGCGAAGGGAGCCTCTGGGTTATGAACCTGTCCCTCCAGCAAGTTCTATTTATTTCTGTGCTGAGGTTCAAGTCCCTCGAGCGTGTGGCTCTAAGGGATTTAGATTTACTGAGGTGGAGCATGTCCATTAATTCTGGATTTGACATAGCTTTGTATGCGAAGTAGGCGGTATGCAACTGAGTAGAGCTGGAGTTTTTTTAACCGAGCAGCATATGGCATCTGTTTGAGACCCTTGATCCTCTTGGTGAGATACCAACACTAGCTGTAAAAGGAAGAAACCTGCCTCAATCAAGGCTTTGATGGAGTTCACTGACCTATATAATATGAGAGATACAAATGAGTTTTCAGTATCCAACTTACTCTTCTTTACACATGTCTCACACAGGCATTGGACACAATCATGAATAGATAGAATATATGTTGCAAATGAGATAACTAGTAGAATAGATAATGTTAAAGTAGTCTTTTGCACACTGTCAGATCATAATGCGATAACATTTGAAGATATATTCAGTTCTAGTAATAACATCCCAATTAAAAGGATTCCTGCATAAATAACCAATATGAAAGGCTTTAAGGAGTTCTTTAATAAAGAAATTCAAACTTTTATTGAAATTAATCATACAGGTAACACCACAGAGATTTTTGCATTGGACTCTTTAAAAGCATACTTTTTGGCAAAATTGCAAGTTGGTATGCACAAAAAAAAAAAAACAATGGGCCAAAGAATTAATAGATTTACATGAGAAAATTAATGAGTTAAAATTAAATAATCAAAAAGGAAATTGCAAGTTGGTATGTACAAAAAAGAAACAATGGGACAAAGACTTAATAGATTTACAGGCGAAAATTAATAAGTTAAAATTAAATAATCAAAAAGGAAATAACTTAAAAGAAATAAATAGCTTAAACAGTAAATATTTAGAGATTTTACAACATAAAACTATGATAAATTTAGAAAAGATTAAAATAAGTAAGTATTCCATAAATCCTAAATACATACATAAATTGGCTACTAGAACAAAAATGATTGTTAACTCTAACCACATCAAAGAAATATGCTCCTCTAGTAGTAAAAAGAAGGTTACTAGAATAGAAAATATTCTGGATATTTTCAGATTTCATTTTATTAAGATGAATCAACATAAGCCAACAAATGATACACAAGATCTAATTAAAACTTTTATAAAAAAAGTATACTGAAAATATACACTAAGTGGATCAAATAAAAATAACTGGCAAGGCTATATTAATTTCTGAACTCAAAATTTAAATTAATAAATTAAAACCCAATAAGGTACCTGGAAATGATGGTATAATACCTAACTATACAAAATGATGACAAAAGATGCTTTGAGTATTTTACTAGAGGTATTTTCAATTGTTACAGTATGTACAAAGGTGCCACCATCCTGGAAATACACCATAAAATCCCTAATTTTAAATTATGACAAGGACTCAACACAATGTTCTTCATATAGATCAATATAATTATTAAATGTAGATTATAAAATATTCATAGCAATGTATGCTTCTAGAATAAAACTATTTCTTCCAATGTTGATAAACAATTATCAGGCTGGGTTATATCAATAGAATACTATCAATAATTGATTATGCTAATAATTCAAAAAAGAAAAAAAGAACTAACTTTGGTTAGTCTGAATATCAATATTGTCAATAGTGCATGTTATCCAGTTAATTGGGGGTACTTGCTATTAGTACTGGAGGAATGTAATTTTTCAAACAATTTCTTACAATTAATCAACCCTACTCTCATTGAAAATATCCGAGAATGGGCTTCCTCCTCTTTTTCCCAAGAAACTATAATACTGGGTGACTTTAATCTTGACTGGCTTTCTTGTTCCTCCAAAACCCCTATCAACTTCATTAACCTATATGACTTTACTCAAAATGTCTCCCAACCAACATGCATTGACAAAGTAACCACCAAGCACTCTTTACTTGACTGAATTTTAACAAAAAAATCCAGTTATGTTACAGGATGCCTCCCTGATTGCCTAAGTGACCACTGCCCAACCTATCTAATTAGAAAATGCACCCAGAGTATCAACAAGTCCACTTATCAATATGTTCGCAATAAAAAAACACATTTTCCTCTCTATTCAGCACCCTGTTAAGTGAACATGACTGTCAACCCTACAATTGGAGTTTGTAATGCAGTACTTCAATAATACATTCCTGCAAATATTCAATAACTTTGCTCCAACCAGGAAAGTTTGTGCTAGATCCAAATAATTTTCCCATCTATCTAAAGAAACTATTCATTTTCTTAAACAGTGGGATAAAGCATGAATGCTTTACCACAAAAAAACAAAAACAAAAATGCTAACAATCAGGCCTCCTACTCAGAAATCTTGCTAAAAAGCAAATAAAACATGACAAACAAACCTACTTCCAATCATGCCAACTAAAATGCCAAAACAATCCCCAAAGATTCTGGCAATCAATCAACCTCCTTCTTAACCCTAGAAAGCCTACCACCCCAGCATCAACAATTACCTCCTCTACAGACAGCAAAGCCACCCAATTCAACACCCACTTTATCTCCTCTATTACCTCATTACATAGCAATACTTCCAATTTCACACTCTCTATACCCCCCTGCAGACATCAATACTTCTCCTTTCTCTTTTAGACCAATTAAAACCAAGTGCATACAAAGTCTCCTTACTAAAATAAAACCATGTACTCTTGCAGCAGATCAGTTACTAGGTGAATTCCTAAAAATTGCTGCTCCATCCATTGCCTATATCATATCTATTCTTATAAACTTCTCCATCTCTGAACAGTATGTTCCTCTTCTTTGGAAAATATCCCACATAACATCCCTTCATAAAGGAGGGCTCTCTACTGACCTTTCCAAATATAGACCCATAGTTATTCTGTCCCCACTTGCCAAAATCTTAGAAAAATGTCTACAGAAACAGATACTAGACTACCTCCTTCAAAATAACCTATTATCTAACACTCAACATGGCTTTTGCCCTAAGCATAGTACTAACACAAGACTCATACATTTTCCAATACTGTAAATCAACTCAAAAACAAACACCACCTTGTCTCTACTACCTTCCTTGATATGACACAGTATCTCATCAAATTCTCCTCAACAAACTAGCCACTCCTAATTTCAGCCCTGAAAGCTTATGCTGGTTTCACAGTTATCTCTCTAACTGTAAATAAGCCACCTTATGGGAAAACAAGCTTTCATCCCTATCACCCATTAATGTTGGTGCCCCAGAAGGCTCTATCCTGGGCCCACTCCTCTTCATCATTTTTACAAATAATCTTTATACTGCAGCTACACCTGCCTCCATCATTCAATAGCAGATGATGCTTCCCTTATCTGCTCCACCCCTACCTTAAACAAACTCCAAGAAAAAGCTCAGGCTGCCCTCCATAACATTGAAAAGTTCCTATCAGATCACCAACTCATTTTAAACGCAAACAAAACCAAACTTATACCATTATCTAATTCCTCTAAAAAAAGCATCCTAACACATCTATCTTTGCCTGCAGTGGCACTATAATTGAACCCATTGATCACACTAAAGTCCTCAGTGTTACCCTAGACCACAGCTTAAAATTTGACAGACATATTGCTCTAACAATCAAAAAAGTTCATATAAAACGTGATGCACTATATAGAGCTAAACCATTTCTAACCAGTTATGCTAGAATAACTACAGCTAGAACTCATCTCCTATCCACCCTTCTCTACTGCTCACAAGACTTTTCAAATCTCTGGAAATCAGACTTAAATAACCTAAAATCCTGTTATAATAAAATAGCTAAATTTGCTGCAAACCTCCCCATAGATCTCACCACTGTACTGCATTACAGCAACTGAACTGGATCAAACTCCCTATTTTACTCACCCTCAACCAGTTAATAGTAGTCCTCTCTGTTTTCCATAAGCCAGACTATTGTCTAGACTTATCTGACCTTGTTCAGCCTTATTCTAACCTTACCTCACTGAGGTCAGCAGATAAAACACTACTCAAGGTTAGCAAAACCCACAACTCTTATGGGGACTCATATTCTCATAATATAGCCAAAACCTGGAACTCTCTCCCACAGCACATTCTATCCACCTCTGGCACACAAAAATTCAAACAGTTGCTAACAGAATATTTCTCAAATCACTGGCTATGCTCCTGCACCTCCTCTGGCTAATTACTGTCCCACTCTGCTCCTCTATCTGTGCTGTAAGATTATTCTTTACTCTCAACCTAATTCTTGGCAACATTGCTCTTTTGCCTAAAAAAAAAAAAAATATATATATATATATATATATATATATATATATATATATATATATATATATATATGTGTGTGTGTGTGTGTATATATATATATATATATATATATATATATATATATATATATGTGTAGATATATATATATATATATATATATATATATATATATATATATTGTAAAATACTATGAATGTGAATATGACTTGAGATATTGATTTTAGGGTATTTGCAATGTCTGTTTATTTATTGTCTCTGATTATTATTCAATATGATTTATGTTTATCATTTTTGAACTCTTTTACTGTGTACTGTTTTCAATTTTGCAATACTTTTGCATTGCTATCTAGTCTATTGTATACTTATGTATTGCTATTTAGTCTATCGTAATACAGTCCTTATTTTAATCTACTTTATATAATGCTATTTAACTATTGTAACTTCACTTGGGAGCTTTACTCCCTGTCTCTCTTCTGAAAAAGGGCTTCTCACCCAGCCAGACAGTACTTTATCAATTGTAAATAAATAAATAAATAAATTCTCTATGAAAACTCCTTTGCATACATTAAGGTATTCTCATATACTTGGTAACCACAAATCCAACCACGGAATACTTGAGCAGTCCAAACACTGGAACTTACGCTGTTCTTTTAGAAACACTGACAAGTTTATTGCACCAAAACAGTACACTAATACACTGCAAGAAGTTAACCTAGGTTTCGTCCTACATTTACAGACTTCATCAGAACAAATAAATCCAAACTCCCACTCCCTATAAAAATACCTATGAATTAATCAATAATTCAATTACACCATTGGTATCCATAACAACATTAAAAAGGCATGCTCCTTAACAATGTTTTCAACCAGAACCGTGTTTTTAACTATAAAACTCATATACTTATTGTAACTATTACATTTCACACAAATTTCATAACATCTGAAATGGACCATATATTTAGTTGGTCAACAAAAGGAATTTTAAGATAATAGTTATATTAATGTATAAAACCATGCTTAACATTCAAAATAATGTTTAAAACTATTAAAAATAATTAAATAAACCTTTTAAAACTTAATCAAAGTTACTTATACTACAAGGGACCAGGTCTATACATGAACTTTATCCTAAAATATGTTTTAACTTTAACAAAGGGGAGATACTAATACTATCATTAATGCCCAGGTAGGTGGTGGCGTCTAATCTTATTTGCCACTTAATTTCACTAATGTCCAAATGGACATCCAATACATATCCTTGAGCATCCTTAATAATTTGTTGTATCACACTAAATTTAAATTCATGTTTGGGATGCTGTCTAATATGTATATACAGGGCATTAGTATTTTTCATATGTCTTATGTCTAAAACATGCTCACCTATCCTTTCTCTTAATGATCAACAAGTTTTACCTATATAAAATGCTGGACATTGGTCATATCTAGCAATATATACAACATTTCTACTAAAACAATCAAAATGTCCCTTGATATAGATAACTTCATGTGATACTACTATTTTATTTCCTGTAATGGAGATATGCTTACAAATACTACATCTTCCACACCTAAAATTTCCAACTGCCCTACAAGACTCTACTCTATGAAGATAATTCCTTCCTAAAAGATTTTTAAAAGATCTATATTTCCTATATACATTTATAGGTGGAGTTCTGATTTTGCTGAAAACATTCACATCTAACTTCAAAAGTTCCCAGTTCCTTCGTATAACCTTAACCAGAAATTCTGTATCTACAGTGTAAGTAGTAATAAAATACAAACAATCTTTCCCTTCTCTTTCTTTACTTTACTTTTTGCCAGTTCCCACATTAACTGCTTGTAAATCAATATCCCTGATTTCTTGTGTGTTAACCTTTAAAATGGGTTGATAAAATCATTTGTCCCTTTTTACCATAATCTCCTCTTTTATAATACTAACTAAAACAGCCGGATATCCTCTTCTTATAAACATTTCCATAATAAATTGTAATTCATCCTTAAATCTCTAAAAATCATTGGTCATTCTGGCAGCCCTAACCATTTGGCCCTTAACAATAGCCTTTTTCTGATGGCTAGGGTGCCAGCTTTGATAATTCAGATAAGAGTTGGAGAAAGTGGCCTTCCTATAGATATTAGATGTAAGACACTTTTTATCTTGATCTACTACTAACTGAACGTCCAAGTAACATATTTCTGTAGAACTATATGTATATGTAATTTTTTAAAATTCTACAGCGCTGTTAATGTACTTCAAAAATAATTCCAAATTTTTACTATCTCCATTCCAAACAATAAAAATATTGTCTAGAAATATTGTATAATGCTGAATATACTGTTTGAAATCACTCTGAAATACATACTCCTGCTCCCAATAAGACATCACATAATTCGCATAAATGGGGGCACATGCTGCCCCCATTGCTAATCCTATTACCTGTTTAAAATAACTAACCTCAAAGAACAGGAAATTATTACCCAATACAATTTCCATAAGTGTTACAAAAACATTTACTTGGTCTTGTTCAAAAAGCCCAATTTTATTCAATTGTCTCCCCAACCAGTCCAGACCAATGTTATTTGGAATTACTGTGTATAAATTACACACGTCAATAGTAGGAAATATACTAGAAGTATCAATTTTTACCTCATTTAGTTTGTGCAAGAAATGCCATGAATCCCTTGTAATATAATCAAACTTAGTAAGCCCCCTTTGAAGGTGATGGTCAAGATACTTACTAATAAATACCGTCTTATTCCTTTTCCCATCAACTATTGGCCTAAAGGTTACTTTACTTAAGCCTTTATGTAATTTAGGAATACCAAATATGTTGCTCACCATAGGAAAATCATTTTTCAAATAATTAAATACCACGTCATTAATCTGACCCTGGTATAACATATCTTCTATCATTAAATCTATTTTCAAAAAAGCTACATGAATCTCATTCAATGTAACTTCTTCGTATGCCTCACCAGTCAACATTTGAAACATATAATTTCTATAGTCATTTTTATCCATGACTATAATCCCATTACCCTTGTCAGGTTTCATAAAGCGAATATTTTTATCTGTGATGAGCTCATTTAATAAAACCATTTCAACTTCACTTAAATTATTATTTTCACCATTTAAACCATGCTTTTTACTTTTCTTAAAAAAATTCTCTTATTTCTAATTCTCAGGCTTTTTCATATAAGGCCACAGTATTATTAATAGGGGGGTTAAACTTACTTGGTTTAAATAATTTCCCATCATTTTGTTCGTTATTTCCAGTAACCCACATCTTAATATTCATCTTCAGAGTTAACAATTTTAAGTTGATAAGAACATTAGTAATTGTACCTCTTCTGCTTGGTACAAAAGTAAAACCTTTTGAAAGTAATTCAGCATGCTCAATAATTAATTCTCTGCTTGAATAATTGTATACTTTAAAATCCACATGTTTGTTAGAAATAATTGCAGGTTCATTCTCAAAAAAATTATTTTTCTGTATAACTTCTAAAATATCAGACATATCTAACAAATCTGTTTATTTATTGTCTCTGATTATTATTCAATATGATTTATGTTTATAATTTTTGAACTCTTTTACTGTGTACTGTTTTCAACTTTGCAATACTTTTGCATTGCTATCTAGTCTATTGTATACTTATGTATTGCTATTTAGTCTATCGTAATACAGTCCTTATTTTAATCTACTTTATGTAATGCTATTTAACTATTGTAACTTCTCTTGGGAGCTTTACTCCCTGTCTCTCTTTTGAAAAAGGGCTTCTCACCCAGCCAGACAGTACTTTATCAAATGTAAATAAATAAATAAATTCTCTATGAAAACTCCTTTGCATACATTAAGGTATTCTCATATACTTCTTCCTAATCAATCATGATTACTAAAGGTACTAAACAGGGTTGCCCCTTGTTCCCATTGCTTTTTGCTTTAGTTATGGAACCTTTTGAAAATTATATATGAGCAAATAGAAACAGCAAAGCCATACTAATAAGCAATGATTCAATCCCAAAAACACAATTTGCAGATAACATCCAATTAACTTTGACTGATTGAAAATGTTCGCTTATTGCTGTATTCCAAGCAATATAAATATTCCAGAAGAAATCAGGACTCAGTTTTAATGAGAATAAGACTGAAATACTACCTGTTAATTAAAATATTAATAAAATAGATAAGAAATTACATAAATGCATTGTGAAAGATGGTAAAATCACTTACTTGGGGATAATTTTGTCTGATAATATTAACGATATAGCATCCCTTAATTATAATAATAACATAAATTCTATAAAAACAAACTCTTAATAAACGGAATATTTTTTTTTCACTATGGAACAGAGAAGCTCCTTAAATGAAATGATTATCCTTCCTAAAGTTCTATATATAATACAATCTTCCTCCCTCCTACTCCCCAAAAAATATAAAAGAGTATAATTCTTTGTTTCTGAAATTTGTATGGTTTCTTAACAAGCCTAGATTGGCTTTAAGCCATCACATTAGGGATTAGACATTGGATGGTATTGGTCTTCCAAGTTTAGAATTATATTCCTTATCCTTAATTGTTAAGATAATAATTTATTGGCAAAATAACAACTATGATCCAAAATGGAAAGCTGTTCAGGGAGCTATTTGGTGTAAATCCAAAAATTTAAAAAATCATATCATACTAAAATAGCTGCTAATAAGTTGCATTGGTTGATAAGTGACTATTTTATAGAAAACAAAAATAAACCAGTTAACTCTTATTATATTGATACAATAATAACCTCCTTTAACATTTTCATTTTCAGGAACCCTGAATATAAAGCATGGATTTTCTTTGTATTTCCAATTGCCTATACTCAAAATAGCATCAATGCATTTAATTTAACAATGACTACATTTAAAGACAAAAACCTGTTATACTGGTGTCAATTACTAGAAAATGGGAATTTACAACATGTTGACCATATCATTAATAATTCTCAGTTAAGCAAAGACATGTGTTTAGAAATTTGAAATTGCAATTAGTTGAACATAAAATTAATCTAATGCAACCAACATTTAGAAGTTTTCTCCCCATATCCATTGGTTTACTCATTATTCTAATGCATCAAAATATAATTGGAAAGGGACTGCTATTTAAAATGTATAAGGTACTTAAGGAGTCCACATTATGCCACAGAGAAAGCTACTGGGATTATTTTAGACTTGTTAATAATAACTACCCGTCTGACGATAATAAAAAAACTAATACTCAAAGAAAACTATTTCATCACTAAGGTGGAGGATATTCTCTTGGAAGTTCTTACATGGAACATTTATCACACCACATAAAGTTGAATTGATGTATAATAAAGACACAGGAGGGTGGGCATGTAAACTAAATGTTAAAGCTGACTGGTAGCATATGTTTTACAATTGTATAGAACTTAAAACATATTGAGATAATATGAATTTTCTCTTACAGTCTGTTATTAATGATAAATGTATGCTGACCAAATATCTTATTTTATTTAATACACCTATACCCACTTGTGTCATGAAAATAAAATGCCCTCTTTTATGGAGTATCTTAACATGAAAAGTCATCACCAAGACCTGGAACAAACAGACACTCCTGCTATGAAGAAATGTGTACACTTGGCATCTAAAGTTTGTCATCTTGAACTTATCAGGATCAAGATAAGAACATTTAGAATCACCTCTTCATATAATATGTGGTTGAAATTCAAAGAACTGTTGAGTAAAAACTGATTTTAATAATTAACTAACAACTTTTCTTATTACATTTCTTTTTCTGTTTAAAAAGCTTTATAGTAGACACCATTGTAAATAACTATGCTAATTGTTTATTATTATTCTTTTAGATATGTATATTTGTTTTATAACATTTCTATTATCATATATTAATGTTTTGTTGATAAAATATTCAATAAAAACAATTGAGAAAAAATTAATTTCAAAATGTCATGAATTCAGTGAGTCAGTGTTCTTTCGTAAAAGTGTATGTCAAAGGAAAAAACTTCAAAGACCAATACACATAAGGTTCAGATAAGGCACATTTAATAACTTGCTGCAAGGAGACAAAAACATGCAAATACAGGATTTTGCCTAACTACTAACAGGAAGTATGCTATTCTTATACTGTTCTACAAGACATTGCCTTCTGTGGTGGACGTAATCAAATACAACTTTCAGTATTGTTCTACAGCAGATGTTACTCAGATTTTCTGCTGAAATGACTGGATTTATGAAAAACATTTTGAGAAAAACAACCTGGCCTTGGTGGGCTCTAGCCCATTACAAGCTTCTATTGTGTAGTTCTAATACATGTGTTACATTTCAAGGTACTTTTCTAGCTCAGGCACAAGCAAATGCTGATTGCAGTTTGTATTTCCAAGCTGTCTTTGTTCTAATTATCTATAGCTTCTGCAGCTGTGTATTTTCTCACAGCACAAGCGGAACTCCTTGTCCAAGTCTCATAACATTAATACATCTATTCATTATTTTCCTGACACAAGCAGAAATTATCTGCTTCCCTGTAAATTTCCAAAGCATAAGCAAAGATTATAGCTGCGCATATTTCATGACAATACAAGGTTAGAAAGCTTCTGCAATTTGTACAGATTTTATGCAGTGTGAAATAGAATAAATGTGTTAACCCTTTTCAAGCCTTAAATGCACTAAGCATATTACTAATACATACACCAATACATATTTTTCTGACATTTCCCCCCTTTTAATACCTTTATTCTACTTTCAAAATAAGCATAAACAGTTTTTTCTTCTCCTAACCTCTTCCTACTCGGGATTTGCAGTTAAGAGAGTCATTCAGTTTAAACTTATGAAAGCATTTCAGTTTTTCAATAGTTCTTCAGACTCAGCACTTTGATATAAGGTTTCAGAAACTGATATGTCTATAAAGTCTTTAATCAGTCTTTTCATGCAGGGGATGCCAAAGCAAACACATACTCCCAGTAGGATCATTCCTACACAAATAGCAATCAGAATGTTCATTAGGATAGTACCCCGCTCCCCAAGCCATTTCTGGAAAAAGTCCATCAGTGGGTTTGGTCTTGGTTTGGTCATGCCCGACACTTGCTGAATTACCTCAAGGTGATTGTCTATCTCGTGTTTATGGTCAGGAATATACGAACAGCACTCCTCCTGGATTAAAGCGCAAGTACCGCCTCTTGCTGCTAGGGTGAAGTCAAGAGCCATGCGGTTTTGAAGCACTACAGTTCTCATGGCATTCAGTTCATCAGTCACCAATTCGGGAGTGGAAAAAGTTGCATTCCTCATTACTTCGAGAAGTTTACACAGTTTTCTCAGCTCCCAGATCGATTTCACTGTTCCATATGCTGGTGATATGCCTGCCCATGATATAACACTGTCACTCAAGTCCATGTGTGTCAGTTTATCACCTATAGAATGATGGTTTTTCCAGCATGCATTGATTTGCCCCACTGGATTTTCAAGTTTTTTGACGACCTCTCGGACATTCCAAATTTTTCCTCGAGGTAAGACTACAGTGTGTCGTATGGCCGAAACCAGGTAGCCCAAAAAACAACTGCCGGACCAATTCTCAGGTAACCACTTGTATGCTTTTCTACCACATACAAAATGACAATCCCCTACTTTAGTAGTAACTTTACTATGAATATACACTTGTCCTGCATGAAACATTTTTCTATCAATTATAGACAGTTGTTTATAGAGAACAGAATTATGTTTTACTTCATCAATTGTTTTGTGCATCAATTCAAAAAATTAATCATAGTTTGTATTACAATAAGAACCTGCATTGTTAACTTTAGTCACATTGCAATTGCTCCAACCCACCTGAACAGTATCATTTTTCTAAAAACACACAGTTCCCTTTTGTGGAACCGACAAGTGCAATGCTATTTTATCTTGTGATGTAATGGTTGAGGTATCATAAATCAAGTTTTCCCAGGTCTCGCTGACCCCTAGGGGGACTGCAGTCATTAATAACCCCCCGTATGCTGTCGGCAAAGCTGTGCAAATCCAGCAATTTGAAACATTGAAAGTCTCAGCATACACATATTTAATTGCCTGGTAAGTGTTGAAGTTTGGGTGCCAGTTTATGAGTAATGCTTCACGTTTATTCAGTTCAGTTTGTGTGGCTGGAAAAAGGAATGTCCACAACAAAAAGATTATTGTCACTAGTACAGTTAACAGGATGATTATGCAATACTTCTGAGGAAATGGTTGTTCTGCATTCCTGTTTTTTCTGGATTCTATCATTTTTACTCTTGACATGTGTCAAGATTTTTGTCCAGTTCAAAGTTCTTAACTAGTTTGCAGTGTGTCAGGTGGATCCACGAGGCACGCTCTGCGATCTTGACTGCAGTGGGTGTCGACAGAAGCACTTGATATGGACCTTCCCACTTTGGTGACATCCAATTCTTTTTTATTGTCTTCACCCAGATCCAGGTTCCTGGAGCCACTGCCACTTCTGATGGTCTGGTTTATTCTTTATCTGAAACAGAATTTGACTGCAACAGATGTTTAGAATTCAACAAATTTCTCATATACTCTGCTAGTGTACAGTCGGCTTCCTGGTCTGTGAGTATGAGAGGTTTCCACTGAGGTATATAATAAGCCCTTCCAAATAGTTTTTCAAAAGGAGTCAATCCTTTTGCATTAGGACAGTTCTCATGCTCAACAGTGCCAGGGGCAGACAGTACACCCAATTTCTCCCTGTTTCTACTATCAACTTTCTTAGCTTACTCTTTAAAATCCCATTATGCCTCAAAACTAGCCCTGCAGATTGCGGATGATATGCACAATGATTTTTTAAAGAAATACCAAAATGTTTACTTAACTGCTGTATGGTTTGGTTTACAAAGTGTGTACCATTGTCACTGTAGATCCTTTCTGGAATGCCGAATCTAGGGATGATTTCTTTAATGAGGATTTTTGCAACTGTAGCTGCATCTGGATTTTTGGTCAGAAAGGCTTCCACCCATCTGGAAAACATATCTACAATGACAAGACAATACTTCTTATTTTCACATTTGTTCAATTCTATGAAATCCATACAGATAGTATGAAACGGATACGGTGGTGTAAGGAAACTCCCTTGCTTGTGCATGATGTTTGTTACAAATATGGCACATCAAACAAATTTTTTTAGAGTAGTTTAAAAATCCATATGTCGTGAACACTTGGATCACCAGCTGTACCATCCCCCCTGTTGAGACATGGCATTGCCCATGGCTCAACAAAGCTGCATATCTAAACAAATTAGATGGTAATATCGGTTTCCCTTCTTTAGAGATGTACAGCCCCTTTTTGAGAATTGCTCCTCATCTTACCCATCTTTGATTTTCAGCCTGCGTAGTAAGTGTCTGCATTGTCTTTAACATTTCTAAGTCTAAAATCTCAGATGGTTGTAATTCCTCATTCAAAAGAAATACTTCTGAAGCTGCCTGTTTTGCAGCTGTACCAGCTCTCGCATTACCTTTTGAAATTCTATCCTGTTGCTTGGTATGAGCTGTGCATTTACAAATAGCTACTTTCTGAGGTAACTGAATAGATTCTAAAAGATCTAAAATAAACTGTGCATGATTGATTGGTTTGCCACTAGATGTTATCATTCCTCGATTTTTCCACTGTTGTGAAAACATGTACAGTAGAAAAAGCGTACTGGCTGTCAGTAAAAATGTTCACACATTTACCCTTTGCTAAGGTACATGCCCGTGTCAAGGCAATGAATTCTGCTGCCTGTGCAGATAAGTTGTGTGGTAAGGGTTTCGCTTCTATAATCTCAGTATCAGAAACTACTGCATATCCTACTAGGTTCTGTCCTGCAGGACCCCTTTTGCATGAGCCATCAACGTAGTATGTCACCTCGGCATCATTCAAGGGAACATCCGTGAGATCTTTTCTAGGCAGTGTCTTTTGCTCAATTACCTGCAGGCAGCTGTGTGGTGTGCCATCTGCAGGGGTTGGGAGCAAGGTAGAAGGGTTCAAAGTCGTGCCTCGTTCAATTGTCATATGAGGTTGGCTCAACAATATAGTCATACAGGAAAGATGCCTAGCAGGGGAAAGATATGCTACCTTCTCTTGCAGTAAAATAATCGTGACTGCATGAGGCACTCTCAATGTGAGAGGGTGGAACAAAACTACTGAGGCCGAAGCCTGTACTGCCATTGCAGCTGCAACTACTGCTTGTACACAATGGGGTAAAGACCGTGCCACTGGGTCTAGTTGTGATGAATAATAAGCAATAGGGCGTTGCTTGTCCCCATGCTGCTGTGTTAACACTGATGTCATATAACCTTGCTTGCAATCTACAGTTTGGAAAAAACGTTTATGATAGTTTGGTAATCCTAAAACTAATGAGGATGCTATTAACTGTTTCAATTTTCAGAAAGCAGTTTCTGCTTCTGGTGTCCATTGTAACAAATCTTGTGCTACCATAGGCTTTTTATATATCAGGTTAGTCAGTGGTGCAAATTCCAAGGCATAGTTTGGAATCCAGCTCCGGCAAAAATTAGTCGTACCCAGGAAGGACATCATTTCCGTCTTGGTAGTGGGTTTTGGCGCTTGTAAAATCGTTATTTTTCTGTCCTCATCTAATGTCCTACCCTCTTTGAATATTACATTTCCTAGGTATTTAACTTTTTTTTTCCAAAGCTGCAGTTTATTTCTGTATACTTTATGTCCTTCAGTGGCTAAAAATTGTAATCGCACCATGGTATCTTCTTTGCAATCTTGCTGGGTGGGGGCCGCCAGCAGGATATCAACATAAAGTAAAATCTGACTGCCTCTTGGTGAGGTAAATCCTGCCAAGTTGCTTGCCATTTCTTGTGAGAATATTATCGGACTTTCAAAATATCCCTGTGGTAGTCGCGTATATGTATACCTTTTCCCCTGAAATGTGAATGCAAACCAATATTGGCTGTCAGGGTGTATCGGTATCGAAAATAATGCATTGCTGATATCTACCACAGAAAAATATTTCTGTTGAGGTTTTAAATCATTCAACAGGGTGTGTGGGTCTGGCACTGTAGGTGACCTTGGTATTACTACGTCATTTACAGCTTGTAAATCTTGGACCATACGTCATTCTCCATTCGCTTTCTTAACAGGAAATAAGGGTGTGTTACATGGTGAATCAGGAGATTCCACCAGCACCCCTTACTTAAGTAAAGCTGCTATAATAGGTTTGATTCCTACCTCTGCATCTTTTTTTTAAGGGATACTGTCTTTTCTGTGGTCTAAATGCTGACTTTGGCATGATAGTAACTTGTCCCGCTGTACGAATAAGTCCTACATCTGACTTTCCTGTTGATCAAAGAGTTTCTGGTATATTCTGTAAGGCATTCTCTTCCTCCTTTAATAGGAGCACTAATCAGCTGTCCTTGCTAGACTGCAATTGCATGGCTGGGTGGATCTGAGTTATACAATTCAACTTCTGCATTTGTATTCCCTGTTCTGACAGTTCTAACTCTGTCTGCTTTTCCCATCTCGTGACTTTTTCTCCTAAGTCTACCCATTTTACATTCTTGTCCTAGTTAAGCTAACATGTGGTAATCAATTAGATTTATAGAGTGCAAAGAACTCCTGGGGCAATGAACAGCTGGCTACACTGTTCCCTTCCATGTCCCAGTACAGATTACATAATATCAGTCTGTTTGCACGATTTCTAAACAATTCTTGCTCATATTCCTTATTAGGTCCTGGTGTGTTACAATAACACAGAGTACAGTGCAACAAATGTTGTTTATCAATGTCAAGGGAGGGGAACTTGCTGATGGCTACATTCATCAACTCTTCGGTCACTGCCCCTGGACCAGTCGTAACCAAGTCCTGGCTGTACCAATAGAACATTTCACCCTCTGATTGCACTGCAAAGGTATCAATTTGTCGCTGTGCTTCAATACCCTGCATAGTCGGAACTACTGCTATACCAAATAGCTGCATAAGGTCTCTGCCCAAGAGGTTTACTGGGCATTTTGCGGAAACAGCAATTTTACTTTTCTGGGTCAATCCTGAAACAGGATCAGTTATTGCAATATTATGGGAGAGGGGCTCCCGATACAGCTGTCCATTAGCTGCTTTCACTAGTATGTAATCAGGTGACTCTGAATTCTCTGGCAGTTTGGAGGGATGTATCAGGGTCCATGATGCCCCTGAGTCACACAAGAATTTGACCTCCCTCCCTTCTACCAGGAGTGTAACTTCTGGTATTGTGTCTGCTATATAGAGCTCTAAGCTCAATAAAGCTAAATCCAATATTTAATTTTCTTCACTATCCGTAACCTCCTGCACTTCCTCTATTTCTTCTGTCACATCCTCTACTCCTTCTATCACATTCTCATTTGTCCTTTCTCCGCTATCCCCGTCCAGTGATTCTTGACTATCATATAGTCAGTTCTCACCCTCCTTGTCTTCCTCCATGGTTGCCCTCTTGTTTTTCTTGCAATCCCTTGCCAAGCATCCCTTTTTACTGCATTTAAAACATTCACCCCTTTTCTTTCACCCTTCAAAGTCTTCTGATCGCTGATCAGATTGTTTGTTTCCCTGGGCATTTCTCTTGCCCTTTTTCCCAGACTGTACTACATAAACTTCTGCTCCATCTTCTACAGAAAATACTTGGGCTTTCTTTTTCTTTTTGCTATTAAAATGCCTTTCGGCATGCCTAGCATATTCAAGTAATGACTGTAACCTGCTTGTATGATGATCTACCATGTGTTTTATAATAAAACTGCTTATGGGTGCAATGCTGCCTTTCAAAAATGCATTCTTTAACTGCTGCTCATATGGGGAATCTTGTGTCTGATCTTCAGGAACCTGCATTCCACAATGTTTATTAAAACATTCTAACAGTCTGGCATAATATCTGTCAATAGTTTCACCTTCTTGTTGGATGCATTGATTAATGCAAGTCCAGTCTGCCCAAGGCTTCCATTTCTCAGAGATTTGGTCTGTAAGACCTTTCACTCTGTTGTCTAGCTCTGCGCTGCTATGTGGGAGGGGTCTGAGCGCAGCGTCACGGAGATTTCAGTTGCCACTAATCATGTGCCAATCTAGTCCCACAATTTGTCTGACTACTTTTTCTACCTCTTCTCCGTTTAGATTATAACTTAGCCTCATTCCTTGTAAATCTTCTAAGAACTTTCTGAAATTAACTTTTGGATGGAGAATTCCCTCAGGGGCTTTCCGGATATCTTCCGGAGTCCAGAGTCTATACACTAGAATAGTTGGGTCCTGACCTTCTTGCCCTGCCTGAGGATTAGGTACTTCTATAAGTGGGCATATTTCTTCTTCACTCATAGATCATGAGTTCCTACCCATTTGATATAACTCAATGTCCCCTTTTGAGTTACCTGCCCGTGTTCGAGACCTGGTCTCGATGGGATCTCTAATGAACTGTTTTGCTTTCGTAATGTCTCTATTTTCAGTGACAGCAGGATATCATGGGAGTGGACTAACCTGTTCACGTGCTTCATATTCTGGTAAAGGCAGCAGAGGGGCCGATGCTATTACTAAGTTATTGTCTTCCTTATGTAAAAACATTGCTTTTGATTTATTATTCTTTTGTTCCCTACGGTTTACCTTCTCAATCCACCTGTGTGCCTGAGGAATTCCTAATTGGCGCTGCTTTTTTACCCGACCTTTGGAATTGGTTTTAAGCTGTTTGACAAGTTTGATAAGTGAGGAGTTTTCTAATTTACCATCAAATTCATACTTATTAACACATTTTGAATAGTATTTAATATTATCAGCACGCTGTGACTGCATGTATTTTGCATCTTCGGTTAACGGTGGATTTTGGGGTCTTTTTGTGCATTTATTACCCATTTTGTTCTACCCTTTTAATCATTACATAACTCCTTATTTTTAACATGGTACCACAGATTTTGTTATAGTCTCTTCAGAATGACTGCCTACCTACTCTGTTTTCCCTGATCTATGACAAGACAGTAATCTTTTCTGTCCCTGAATTGTACAAAAAATACAGTCCTGACAAAAACAATACAAATCTAGTCCCTGATCTAAAAACAGAAAAAAGTAGATTCACCTTACCTGAGCCTTCATGATTGATCACCTGGTTCATGAAAAACCCGTCCTTCAGTCGCAGATCAGAAAGTGGCTGGCCTCTTTTGTATGACAATTCAGTTGGAGGGCTTTTCAAATAAGAAGAACCGATGTGGTTTCTTCCCCGTACGGTTTCAAGCCACCTGGCCTGTCTGATCCGAGGTGAAGTGAGGGTTTCCAGCTCGAAGGACCAATCTGTCAAAGGAAAAAACTTCAAAGACCAATACACATAAGGTTCAGATAAGGCACATTTAATAACTTGCTGCAAGGAGACAAAAACATGCAAATACAGGATTTTGCCTAACTACTAACAGGAAGTATGCTATTCTTATACTGTTTTACAAGACATTGCCTTCTGTGGTTGACGTAATCAAATACAACTTTCAGTATTGTTCTACAGCAGATGTTACTCAGATTTTCTGCTGACATGACTGGATTTATGAAAAACATTTTGAGAAAAACAACCTGGCCTTGATGGGCTCTAGCCCGTTACAAGCTTCTATTGTGTAGTTCTAATACATGTGTTACATTTCAAGGTACTTTTCTAGCTCAGGCACAAGCAAATGCTGATTGCAGTTCATATTTTCAAGCTGTCTTTGTTCTAATTATCTATAGCTTCTGCAGCTGTGTATTTTCTCACAGCACAAGCGGAACTCCTTGTCTAAGTCTCATAACATTAATACATCTATTCATTATTTTCCTGACACAAGCAGAAATTATCTGCTTCCCTGTAAATTTCCAAAGCATAAGCAAAGATTATAACTGCACATATTTCATGACAATACAAGGTAAGAAAGCTTCTGCAATTCGTACAGATTTTATGCAGTGTGAAATAGAATAAATGCGTTAACCCTTTTCAAGCCTTAAATGCACTAAGCATATTACTAATACATACACTAATACATATTTTTCTGACAATGTACTTCAAGAGGAATCTAGGACTTGAATAAGAATAAAACACATTATGGAAGGAGCACACATTAATAAAAAATGGTAAAGATCAAAGCACAGCATTTTCTTTATACACACACAAAGAGCCAATACTGAAAATAGATTCTAAAATGTTTGGTTTGCTAAAGAATATGAATTTCACAGAGGTCAGAAATAGCACTGACAGTTGCTGTACATTCTAAGTAGTATTTGTAATATTTTAATCTCTTTTGCTAAATCTGCCTTAGTGTAATATACCAGATTATTTCAACATTCACAGCATGTCATTTAGTTTACAGCTTTATTTAATTTCTGAAAAACGTGTGTCTCCATGTCTTCTAAAAGCTTCTTCTCTTACAAAAGTACTGTAGTGCCATATGTTTAAAATAATCATTTTCATACTTTTTTTTCTTGGGGGGGTTATTCAGGAAATCTGGATGTGCAGTTGTAATAGAGGTCTGCTGTTGGAGTATAGTGCTGTGGAACAATCTAGCAAATCAGAGACATGGAGAATCATATTGAGGAAAACATCATTAGTGATTCATTTTGCATGTTTCTGAAATGAAGACCAAATGCCTTTGGAACAACTCCATTAACTACTCACCCTATCATCCCATCCATCACTGTTGCAAGGGCACTTACACATGATGCACATCCTAATTTCCTGCTGCAATACTGACAAGCCAGCTGTTGGTTTGGACAACAATGAGTGTACACTGAAAAAATACTGTGCTCAGTCTTCACTATTCTGCTTTGAAATAGTTTGGCAGAGCTTGTGTTCGAATCCCTCCACCAGTGAATTTCAGTCCAGGTATATGTAGTTCAAGGGCAGGGCATGTGGCTAATCCACATTAACTGTACAATTAAACTCCTGCGTATACATGTGGAATTATCCAGCAGACTGAAAGTGTCACTAGCTGGAGCATTTATACAACAGAAACTCTGCTCCCTTATTGTACACTGAGCAATCCTCTTAGAAACAGGACTGAACAGAACATTGTTTATGAATACCCCTCTCTGTATTCGTTTTGTTTAAATAAACTTTTTTTTACAAAATTTAACCCATAGACAGAATGACAGGGTGATTCATGGATGGCAATTTACTTTATTTTTTATACCATTTCCATCTCCACCATAATCTCTCTGAAAACATTACTTCCTATACCCCTCACATATTTAAACACCCCTTGCAGTTGCTTTCTAATGCTAAATTTACTAATGTCTTGAAAGCCAAACTTTGGCTTTGGTAAATTCTAATTATAACTTTGCGAGATTCATAAATGCTGTTACTGTGCACTGGGAAAGTTGTTGAACTGTTAGATAACAAATCAGATTTGCAGCCTGTAGGAACATTTAGTTCGCTAAATGGTCCAGTGAAGTGCAAATTCTCTTGTGAAAGATCTGTGATGTTTTAAAGTTAAAATGATTATTCTGAATGGTCAAACAAATGTTTTCTTTGGAATATTTGAGTGCTTTTAAGATAGTGCTACATTATTTTACTGCAAAGAGCACTATTTATTTCTTTAGATTTCATCATCTTGTGTATCATACATTAAAAATCCAATGGGCACCATAGTAGTCTTTGCCCTAGAGAAAGTCATTAATCTGACGGTCAGAAATGACAAGGAAGTGTAATACTTTTATAATTAAGTTTAAATCAATATTGCACACTCACACATCTCAATTCAAAATGTTTCTTTATTGGTTGATGTTATGTACTTCTATATTCCCTAGAAGCTTCTACTGGCTGAAGCCTCAGCCCGACAAGTACAACAGGCTGATGCTACATCCTATGTAATTTTGAGGTGAAAGTGATCAGTGAGTTGCCTTTGATCCAGTTGTGATTAACAGGTTGCAAGCCCCTTTCACACTCATTGACCTTTAGGGAAGTTAAGTCATATTTAAAACCTTTGAAGAAGTGATTTATGGAAACCAATTGTGCAAGTAATAAATTATAACATATGTAAAAACTTTGGTGTGTCATAATGTACACTGGGGGAATGCAAGGACAGTGTACTGCAACATTTATGAAAAGGCTGATACTGAACAGCAGATTCTGAAACTGGAGTGTCCGGACTTTTACACTATTAGATTGACCATGTAATGGTAAAAACACTATTATGTAGCACGTGCTGAAGTGTGCACAGAAACTTGTAAATGAGAAACCCCATGAAAATAAACCATACAGAGTATGCAAATGAAAGAAGCTAAAATAGTGGCATTATACATGTATAAAATTAATGCACAGCATGGTGGTATATGTCCAAGTCCAATGCCATGGTTCTTGTATTGCTAGGATTATCAGTAGCACAGGAGTACTTGTGGAGCTACTTTCAGATCAAGTCCACAGTGTCACATGAGGCAGCCACCTATACCACCAGACGTAGTACAGTCACCATCTGCCATGCCATCCATTCCCAGATAAACAAAAGGTGTACTGTCCCTGACAAGACATGGATGCTTGAAAGATCTAGTTGAATTGTCAACCACAAGCAAAACTGGGGTGGGCGTGTGTTAGTGATATGCCTATTTCTGTGGATACACAGGTAAGTTTAGAATTAATTGTCTTTGATCCAGGAAAAATGTTAAGGATATCACACTTGTCTAGCAAATCTGGGTTCCCAGGATAGCAGAAGAGAGAATAAAATCCATGCAGACATGTTTTCATGGCACTGTCTGTTTCCTTGAGGTCTTAGTAGCCACTGATTACTTATAAGTTGCTATCAATATTTCATCTGGTTTAGAGGGCCTGTGGTGCATCAATAGCAAAGGTTGGCCTGTAACATCTAGGGTGTTAATACATAGTGTTCATGTTCCACCTGGGTAGTTGACATGATTCACACCTTTAACACACACACCTGAACTAGTCTAGTGTTTCTAACAAGTGGACTTCCTCCAGGAACATCTGGTCAGTAGGTGCACACACATGCAAAATAGGCAAAGGTACTTTGCAAGTAAGGAGCAGGCTATAAAAAACGTTTTGTGTTACAGGTGATGGTTATACCTTACATCCCTGGTTGATGTTCCTGATCCCAAACCTCGACTCCATGCAGAAAATAGCATATAACATACCCCGTGTGGAGACATGAAATATCCTAAAGCATATATTCAGACAACTTGAGATGCTCCAAATGTCTGGACACATCAGGAGGGACACTGCAGTAAAATACAAACACCCACAGGAAGATCTGTGTGATATTCTACATGTGGTATTGCTCAAACAAATGAAGCAGCAGGTGAGTATCATACCCAGGGCCTTTTGTAACAGTCATAGAAACAACAAAAAGTCAGGCTGGTAAAGACTCAGTGGAGGAACAGGCAGCAGATCCACAGCCAAGGCAAGACACAGACAACATAGAATACAATGATACATGCATTACTGTACCCCAGCTATGCAGGGCAGTACATGAAATGGCCATTGTATAAATTCAATATAATCATACCTTCACAGTTCAGGGGATGGTTAAGGCTTATTCCTAATCACTTACACAGGTGAAAGCGTCAGCTATAGGGTTATTGGAGGTGAACATGGTAGTTATACTCAGAGGCTATGGGAGTCAAAGATTATATCCTCCATTAGTGAGATGAGCTGCCATTATGCAGTCATTGATATTGTTGATTGTAGACTTCAGTTACCGCAGCTTAATCTGTTTTTTGGCACTGAAGTGGTAGAACTCTGGGGGTCATGAGCTTGCATTTTGATGGAGAAACTCCATATTTTGAGCTTAAGGATTGGCATTACTCTCGACCTGGGTGGTGCCTATGACTGAGGTGGCAGTCTGTCTGCAGGTGACAAAGACGGACCATAACTATGGAACCATATTTTAAACCCTGAAATATTGCAGGAATTGATTTAAAGGAGCAGACACCTTTGACCTTGGAGTCCCACAGCCAGAGACTGGTCAAGCCATTTTTTTTAGAAGCAACAGTGATGCTCTCTTAGCAACTGTATACTAAGGAATAGGGTGGCCTGTGTTCTACCACTTCAATTCCAAACCTTTTCACCACCGTGGAATGCATGATCTCCTGAGCCAGCTCAGAGAAATGTTGCAGTGTCATGTAGGTAATATTTGCCACTGGTAACCTAAACAGCACAGTATGCTCCTTGTCCCTATGAGCTGAGTGTCTCTGTGCAGTTACTGAATGTCATCCTGAAGGCCATGAAGCAGAGTCACCATTTCCACAATGTTGTGTAGCAGCTATCTCAGCCTTAATCACTGAAATGCTTATCTGTTGCTTAAGGCAGACTCCTGTTGTCATATCAGTGATAAACAGCCATGATTGCACTGCCCTCCATAAGACAATACCCAAGGTCATGCAGTGCTATCATGACTCTGTCATATCAGGGATAAACTGTCATGGTAGCACTGCCCTCTATAGGAAGATACCCAAGGTGGTGCAGTGCCACCATGACTCTGTCATATCAGGGGTAAACAGTCATGATAACACTGCTTTCCATAGGAAAATACCCGAGGTGTGTAGTGCTACCATGACTGTCGGATCAGGGAGAAACAGTCATGGTAGCACTGCACCATTCTGGGCATCTTCCCTATGGAGGGCAAGCCCAGTGCAGAAGAGCTGTATATTAGATGTCTGGGCTAGAGACACAGGTAGCCTATGGGGGTAGACTGTTGGGAAGCAGATATCTGTGCAGCTCTGTTGAGAATTTGTGCTCAGTTGTTATTGATAAAGGGGTCTTGATAATGGTGGATGGCAGTGCCCCCCCATATCATTGCAGATAGTATCACTGTTATCAGAATGGGCCACTTGCAAGTTGCCATCATTGCCAACCTCTATTGACCTGCTGATGTTGGCACAATATTGACCTGTTATGCTCATCCTGTCCAGCAGTGGAACCTGTGAGGACATAAACACTCATGACATCACTGTCAGTGCATGCAAGTACACACGTGCCACTCTATAACCCCCTCTGGCTTGCATAATACCACACATGAAAAGTTAAGCTACAGCATATATTGTTAGACATAATCTGTCATGAAGGTGGTTACAGTTTCAGATCAAAAGTAACTGTAAGAAAAAAATGTACAGCTGGGTCTTATTCAATCCTTCCCTTCAAGCACGAAACAGACTATGCTATATTGTACTGTAACAGAAATTACTAATCTGATGCATCCCTTACCAACACACACAAAATTGTTTCCACATGTCTGTGTTGTATTTCTCATATTAATAATTTTAACTGCTTTTTGTAATTGTAGTATAGGGCTTATTTTTTCATTAAAGATTATGGAAGCCTAGATCTGTCCTAATTAATCTTGGTTAGGATGATGTGATCACTATACATATTTTTGGTTATGTAAATAGCATATGAAAATGCCTAGAACTTTTCTGATAATGCAACTTAGCCTGGCATATTCCAATGGCCATTTAGGTCTGATGGAGATGCATCTTACTGGTGTCTTGTATCTTTGAAACAGTGACAAATTCTATTTATATGTCTGAGCAAATTTGGATATTAGGTTATAAACTACACTTGTGTTGTGCTTTGAGGTGGTGTAAATGGAACAGACAAGCATTCAATTATTTTGTCCCAGTTCAGAATTCAAGGTAATGTTTTTGTGAACATATTAAATTACTATAAACATCATTCTGTGGAATAGTTTTTCCTTGTTAAAAAGTACAGGATATGAAAGATTTTATGCATTCTGCATGAGAAAGGAAAATGTTCATAATTGCCATTTAACTCTGAACAAGTCTGCAACAGTGATATTATATAATTTTAAGTTACTATGTGAAAACCATAATGTTTGGTTTTCTCTGCATTTCCAAAATACAACAGATACTTGTTCCATCTACTTTCACACAAGATTGTTCCAGTAGAATGTTCACTTCAATGAGGTACACCTCTATTGTATGTAAATCATTTTCATAAAATATTAACAAGTACAAGATTTGACTTTTTCTAAACACAGATCCCAATGCACATTTATATTGCCCCAGAGAAGCCAGATCACTAATATAACTGTAATGAGATGGCAGCAGTGATAATCTATGTTGATGCATAGACTGCATCAAGTAACTGATCCAGTAAATCCTTAACAAAGATAACCACTTTCTGACTTAACACTTCTGATGTTTTACTGTTATGAAATGAGAGAAATAATGGCCAGAGTAATGTATTCCAGCTTGTTGCCCCTAACACATGCAATGCCAATCCTTTACAAGTCATCTCTAGAGTAAATTAACAGTGATCATGTAATTGCTAATTTTTTTCCATCCACTCACATACACACATGTGCACATACCTTTCTTTCTCACCTCCAAAGATTACTACTTTCTGATTACGAAAAAATGGCCACTTTAATGTAGTTCATCTTGTTACTTTCACATGTGTTTTGTCACTCTAATAAACTGGGTTAACCAGTGCTTAAGTGATAGTGCAAATGTAATGTCATTTGCCATCATGCAGAATCTATAACTTGATCTCTAAACATAATCACCTTCTGAGAATCCGTATTTCTAATTCTGAATGTCATTTGCCATCATGCAGAATCTACCTCTTGATCTCTAAACATAATCACCTTCTGACAATCCATATTTCTAATTCTGACTTTGATCAAAGTAAATGAAATGATAGCCAAAGTTATGCATTTAAACCTGATTATCTTACACGTATGAACTACACTGTCCTGATAACACCTCTATAACTCCCTTTGTCATGCACAGTAAAAATAGCCACTCTGTGTACACAAATCATGTTTTTCTATCAGAAAACAAAAGTAGTGGCCAGTCAGAAGCAGTACATCCTCACATTAAGCGATGTGAATGATCATGAAATATCAGGTAAGCAAATTAAATGCTCCTTGCCTTCAGCAGTCTGCCTCCTTAACCCCCAAAATGCCTGCTGCTTGTGCATAGTTCTGAACTTTGGCAGTTAGTCCAGTTTACTTCCACCACCAAAACACATGGTAGGCTAATTGTTGACTCTAAATTCTCCTAGGTGTGCGTGATGATAAGAATGAAGGTCTGGCAATGTACTTTTGTTTCCCATTTGCCTTGTAAACTCTGTAGATGATTGCAGCTGGAGATGGAAGGTGTGGTACTGATAAAATTATTTCTGAAGAGGTATGACTGGGGGAATTATATAGTATTTTTTAAATAAAAAGATATCTGACAGTGAAGATATCAGTCCCCAGATTATAGAAGATTGCATTGCTCAGGCTAGTCAGTTAAATGTGCTTTCCATTTTGGGTAGTGAAGAGAGATATAGTGGACACAAATTCTGCTTCTTGAAATAATAAAATCTATCCCTTACAATTGAGCTAGATGATGTCTAAAGCTCTGAGCTGATAATCTGTTTCCTCTGTCCAGGTTTGATTCCTTCCACCTTCATTTGTCTACTGTGTGACTCTGAGTAAGTTATTTAGCCAGGCTATGCTCCCGGGTACCCGTGGAAAAGGGACCATAGCTCTCATCTTTTTAGTGCAAGAAATCTGAGTAAAGTCTAAAATGGAGATACAAAAGCCCAAAATAGGGACAGATTTTAAATATTGCTCTTACAAAATTAGAAAGTTGCTAGAAAAAGAGAATTTGTATTAACGTGTTTTTCCTGAAGGATGTGAAGTCTAAAATCAAATGTATGTCATTATTTACTTCAACATCCAGTGACTTGCCAGAAACTACACATTTTATGAGGAACATACAAAAAATATAAGTAAAAAATCTAGGCATTCTGTGAAAATATGGACAGTTGAGAATAATGAATAGGACAGTTGTTTCCAGAGGACTTTTCCAGTCAAAAATTGTTAAAATAAAAAATAAATAAATAAGATATATACTGACCTTTATAGCCATTATTCAGTATGCCAAGATTCCATTCACTTCTAATATGCTGACATATTTTACTGAGTGAGTGTTCATCTCTGCTGCCAAAATAAGTTCAACATTCACACAAGACAAACTAAGTAATTTTAATACACTGGACATACATACAGACATTTCAGTTATCTCTAAATGGGATGATATGCAAGCACAGAATTCCAGTCACTAGAGGTGGACAGTAACACTTATGATACATGTGTCAAAACCTGAGTAATCAAAGGGAATCATTTAACAATGAAATTCACTGTCATGTTGTAGTGTGAACCTGTCAATGGGCGGTACAAGATGCACATTATGCCAAATACATGCTCCTTGTTTTTAATGAACCCTGAAAGTATAATTACCTTGAGGCACCCAATTAGAACTAGGCCAAAAAGCTCATAGGTAGTTATTAGCCATTATTGCAAGTCAGGTAATTGTGTAAAATGAGCATACACCTCTAAATATAGTGACTGTCCAAACCTGGTGTAATAGTGTTTTTGCACATGAGCTTCATCCCTCCCCACTCCCTTTACACGTCTAACTTATTAGCACTTCACTTACCATCTCCAGAGTTGATGTAACCTGAGTAGGGGGATCACTCCAGGATATCACAACCTTGCACTTTGTATATAGTCTGTCTTCATCTCTTTTTTGAATGTGACAGTCACGCTTTTTTTCTGCATCACTGTTATGGCTTTTAGAATGTCAGCAGGCAACATAATCACAAATGTGAATACAGTTTTCAGGAGGTAGCATGGTTACAACAGCTAAATGTTCCTTCTGTCTGCAGAATTCATTTCCAAATGCCAGATTTTTTAGGAGGCAAACTTGTATTAAGAGGAACTGACGTTTTTTACTTAAGATGCAGTCTAAACTAAGCTACAGTTTTTGTAAACTTTAATTGTTAAACACAGTAGAAAGTTTAATTAAATCTCCCACTAAAAGTCTAAAAGATTATGATAAGGTCTCTGATCATAACGAATGTGTGTGTTTGAGACATGCATGCCAAGACGTTCACCTTGAGAACAAAGCTTGAGGGGTGAACTCTGGCATCCATGTTGAAACACATTAAGGTTTATAACCGGTAACATAATCATAATTCCCTGTAGTGCATGGGCCTTTATATACTCCACATACAACCTGTTACAGTAAACAAAAAAGTGGGATGGTGAAGTTTTTTCAGGTTTTACAGCCTTTAAAACCTGGTAAAATTCTTCTGCCTGTCAGAGACAGCAGACTAAAACAATATGCATGTCTGAAGATCTAACAGCTTTAAACTCTTAGACACAACATTCTGTCATGTTTGTCAGAGTGTGAAGTTCCAAAAGCATTTAAACTCTGTTTCACCTGGTGCTACTTTTCAGTGCTAGTCAGTGCCATTAGTCCCTAGCCTGAGACCCCATCTTAATAGTATTTAGGTGTGCTTATCAAGCTATTAAGTACTTCTAAGTACTAAGACTGGACCTCAACCAAGGGAAGTGCTTAACAAGCATCTTTATCCAGATTTCAGAGGTTAATCGTGGCATTCTATGTACTACATGGAGATTGGGTTTTCAATTTTTACTGCATTGTGTTCGAGGCATGGATGCAAAGAAATTCACCTTCTGAGCAAAGCTCAAGAGGTGAGTCCTGGTATCCATGTTAAGAACATGCAATTAAAGGTTGTGATCCAAGGCCAATCCTATTTCTTTATATTGTATGGAACTTTATTTGCTCCATGTACTACCGGCTATAGAAAAAAAGGATAAAAAACAATGTTTTACCAACCCTTTGTGAGCACTGTCATGCAGTAGCAAAACACCTATCTCCTTATTTTAATATTTGTGGGCAGGGCAAAGGATCAAAACCAGGCAGTATTTTAAAATATTGCTCTAATTTATTTAAAATAGGATGACAGTTTTTGCATCAATATGCATTTCTAAATAATACGTATGAAACTGTTTAGGGCATTTCTGACTGTAATTCTGAGTGATTTACCAAAAAAATTGAACAGGTTTATAAGGAGCAGGGCAAGTTAATAGATTTGGTTTCTGCCTTGCAGTGTATGCATGTTTTCACTTCTGCAACTGTTATTTATATACTGGTACTGTCTGTACTTGTTGACTAGAGTGAGACCCCGATGTTAACAGCACTTAGATGTTTAAGAGTTGCTAAGCATCTTTGTAAGTGCTCTTATATCTGGTATCATGTGAGTCCAGTGCTCTTCTATTTGGTATTGTGTGAGTGCAGTGCTCTTATATCTGGTATCATGCGAGTGCAGTGCTCTTAAATCTGGCATCATGTGAGTGCAGTGCTTTTATATCTGGTATTGTGTGGATACAGTGCTTTTATATCTGGTATCGTGTAAGTGCAGTGTTCTTATATCTGGCATTGTGTGAGTGCAGTGCTCTTATATCTGGTATCATGTGAGTGCAGTGCTCTTATATCTGGTATTGTGTGAGTGCAGTGCTCTTATATCTGGTATCGTGTGAGTGTATTGCTTAACTAGCTTGCCTTTTTCCTGATTATTGGAGCCTAATCACAGTGTTCCATCCATTCCAAACATATAATCAGCTAATAAATGTATAACTGAAAGAAATAGATCACTGTTCCACTGCAAAAGGAAAAGTAAAATATTCCAAGCAGTCTTGTTTTAGGATTTACTTTCTATCAGTTTCCTTAATCTCACTTTTGTGCACATTTATATTTATCTTAGAAGGATTTGTTTGGACTGGTAGTTTAAATTCCTAAGTCATGGCAGACTGTTCTAAAAGCAAACACTCCATTTTTTTACAGGTTTCTCATAGAAACGTACATGCAAGTTCAAGTTATGAGTTTTGCTATTGAGGAAATCAATAAAAATCCACATATTTTAAGTAATATCACCCTGGGTTTTCATATATATGACTCTTGTTACTCAAGAAAAAGAGCCTTGGAGGGCATTATGTGGATGTTGTCCAGGCAAAAGCCTCCTGTTCCCAATTTCAGGTGTAGGGTGCAGACCCAACTTTTAGGAGTTGTTGGGGATGAATCATCAGCAACAACCATACCTATAGCAAGGATTTTGGGACTATACAAGTATCCACAGGTATATTTCACATTTGTTGCTTTCAGTAATTTTCCTTCCTGTGCAGTCTATTCAAATTGTATTAATTAATCATCATATATACAAATGCTACAGTTGAAAAAATCTTGATTGAAGAGGTTGCTATGCAAAGAACACATGCCTAGCTGGAATATCAACTTATCTGTCAGACATGCTTCCACTAACTTATTGTATATATTATTACATTTGTTTTATCATCACAACCAAACTCATCACTGCCTGTATTTTGCTGATTGGATGACTTTCTCAACTGACAGATCTATCTTGTGTCATGTGAAAGTTCACTAAAAGCATTAGATTATCCCATTGTAACATACAATCTACCCTGAAGGCTTAACATTTATTCTGAGTTTTTACTCCTACAAGGCTACACACCGAAGTGTTTTTTTACCAAATGTCCTTTTATTACATTTCTCTTGAGCTGATAAGATAGTTGTGACAGTCCAGAAGAAACTAGATTAGTAAATCACTCATACATAATGGTAAGAATATTTCAAAATACATTTTTTGTAATGCAAAACCAGGCAACTAAATTCAAGATGTTAAGCTTAAAAAATGCTGAACAGCATTTGACTTAATAAACCTAATAATTCATCTAGGCATAGTGTAGGGCTGTTCTTCATAGAATAGCTCTGCCATGATCAATACCACATTCTGCACCTGAATGAATAATCATTTTGCCTAGCTGGTATCATATGACCTGAATCTTTAGATTGGTTACTCAGCTGAACATCTGCATTATAAGTAGGTAAAACATTCCTATCCTTAGTAGATGAGAAGTTATCCAAATCACAGATGGCTTCACTACATCTTGCAGGTACGTTACTAGACCGAACGGTCAAGTCAGCTGGTTGAGAATCAGGATCATGAGATGACATCACTCGTTTAGAGTCCCTGGGCCAATAGAAACCCTACTGATTTAATACCTTTCCTACAAGCACTACACAAGATATAGTGTATATTGCTATTTGTATTGCATGTGACAATTTTATTATTGGCAAAACGAATCAAAAATGAAAGGATAGAATAAGCTCACATCTTTCCGAAATAAGAAGGAAAGTGGAAACAAATGCATTGAGTAAGCATATTCAGCAATGTGGTAATAGTCATGGTTTCAGATTTAGAGTGATACAGAAAGTGAATAATGGGTTAAGGGGAGACAATGTTGTTACTGAAACCGAAGTTGCTGAATATAATTGGATACATTATTTTAGGGCTGATAAGTCTCTAGGACTGAATTTAAGAAACAGTGTAAAACCTATATTAAAAATGAAGACAGAATTTGTTTAAGGTCCCATTTGTGTATTTTATTGTTTTTATCTATTTTATATATAGGTTTCTTTTTTTGTTCACTGGAGTTTAAAGTTCCTTACTGAGACTGTTCATGTTTTGGTATCTCTGCAGCACTGTTGGAATATCAGTGCATTTCATTTTACTTTCCAGTCCCAGTATGATAAATAGCACATGTTTCATGAGCAGGACTACTGTACATACCACGCCTTGTGGTACTCCACTACTGAAATTATCCACAGACATCTGTGTCCTAATTACTACCACCCACTTTCCAAATCATTAGATTTACTTTGTCATGTGATACTTCCCCACTTCTGTCTGTCATGGTACAGTATCTAATGCCTTACCCAAGTCAATGTACAGTATCTAACACCTTGCCCAAGTCAAAGTAAACTCCATTGACTGGCTTCCTCTTACCTAAGATTGTTATGACCTAGTCATTAAGCTGCACCAGGTCTGACCCATAGGACCTCATGTGCATGAATCCATATTGAAGTTTATCCTTCTGATTTGTTCACTTCTTTTTCAGAAAACTTGGTCTTTCTTAAATTTTGTCATAAGTGTAACCAAGAAGGACATATTTTTCACAAATCACCTACAGAAAGGATAGTCAGGTCACTGTGAATGAAAAGATTTTTTGGATAAACCCCTACATGGAAAAAATGTCCTGTTTTAAAAAAATGGAAACGTGTAGAGCATCCAAGCCTTCTTTTGGGCACACGTGTTCAGACAGGATGGTATGCATTTGTTTAGATCAGGGAAGAGAATTTTTGCAGCAGATATTTTGCAATATTTGACAAACACTAGCCAGTATTTTTGCCAGGTCAAAAATGTAACTGTTCAGATAGCAACATTTGATGCATCTCTGATGGTTGTTAAAGCTAGGAGCATTAATAATAAAGTTTTTTTATTAGAAAATATGCTACATTCCCACAAAATTGATGTTGTTATAGTTTGTGAAACATGGTTAAAGAACAATGACTGGGAAACTAGTTCTGTCAGGGTATAAATGTTTTTACTGTAACAGACATTGTAACAAAAAATCAGGTGGAGGTGTTACGATAGGGATTAAAGATAGCTATGAGACTTGTGATTATTACATGTTCAATGATAACACCAATACTATAGACTGTGTAACTGTGACAATAAAGACAACCCTGGAACATATAACAATTGTTGGAATGTACAGACCACCAAAGTAAAAAGTGCAGATGACCTAGAGGAATTCATACATTTCTTGCATGAAACACAGGAGGGAAGAAAAATATTAGCTGGGGACTTAAATTTACCAGAAACAGACTGGAATAATATTGATTCTACAATGTTAGTAAAGAAATTATTCACAGAGTATATTCAGGAACAATAAATGTTTCAGATTGTAAAAAAACCTACCAGGGGACGGAATATACTAGATATTGTTTGTGTTCCCAAAGGAATTACTGTAACTTCAAGTCATGTTTTACTACCATTGATGTGCAGTAATCATGGGGTCATAAAGGTTAATTTGTTGCTAGATAATTCTGCCAAACTGAAATCTAAGCCAATGCACAGAAGGTTAATTACAGATTACAGGGAAGCAAACAGTTACTATATAAAACTAAATGGAGTGAGGTGTTCAGTGGAAAAACTGCAGATGGAATGTGGAAAGTTTTGGAAGAGAAATTGTTTGAGTGTAAAAAGTCAAAAAAATGTTTAACATCAGGATCTAGGCATGCAACATCAGGGGGGTATATTTCCATAAGAACAAGATACCTGATTAAGGTGAGAGACAAAAAATATAAGAAATGGAAGAGAGGTCAAACCGCAACTAGAAAACTGAAATAAACAAGCTGGACAAACAGATTAAGCATAGTGTTAGACAAGATCAAGAAAAATGTGAAGAAAATTTATATACAGATAGTGATTATAATAGGAAACCTTTGTAAAGAAACATAAGATGTGGAAGGAGTAAAGATACACAAATTGATAAACTGTGTTCAGATTCTAAAATTTATTCTCAGACACAACACATTATAGATATATTTACAAAATCTTATGCAAAACAGTTTGGCTCCACAAAAGGGGTGGTAAGTTATCCTAGTGACATCCAGGTAACATCAGATATTGGAATCAAATTAGATTATATTGAAAAAGAACTGTGCAAACTGGATCCAAACAAAGTGCAGGGTGGAGATGGAATAAGTAACAATGACCTGAGAACACTTAAGCAAGAACTTACACTGCCATTACATCTATTATTCACTAAGTCATATAAATATGGGGAGAGTCCTCAAGATTGGAGACATGCGCTTATTAAACCTGTCTTTAAGGGAAAGGGGAGTAGGACAAACCCAGAGTCATATAAACCTTTAAGTCTACTTTCATGTTGTGGAAAAATAATGAAGAAGGTAATACTAGATAAGTTATTGTCAGAAATGGATAGGTTGGGACTTGAAACCATATATCTTAGCATGCATATGTTGAAAATTGATCTATTACCACCTGTAACATGATGTTCTATAACAATATAATAACAGTTATGAATGAAAAATGGTGCTGTGATGTGACTTATATAGATTTAATTTCAGCGTTTGACAGGGTCATGCACAAAACACTGATAAATAAATTAGTGCAACTAGGTATTGGTGTACTGTTGATAAGATGGATAGCTACATGGCTTACAAATAGGACATGGCAAGTATCACACACCAACTGGACAGGTGAAATCCTTGGTTACAGTCAAGGTGTCCCACAGGGCTCTGTACTAGGCCCTTACTTGTTTAGATTGTATCTTTCAGACCTTAATTTTTCATCTGAGGTGTTCTACAGTCTGTATGCTGACAACCTAAAATTGGGTAAACTAATTACAAGTGTTACAGATAAGGCATGCCTGCAAAATAATTTGACTAAATTGACCATTTGGGCACAGGAGAATAATATGTTGATAAATACATCAGAAACTAAGCATATGAGATTTGGGAGACATATGGGTAGATTCAGCTATGAGTTTTTCTAATCATATCAACCAATTGGCTAATGATAGTTATAGAACTATAGGTTGTATAAAAAGATTTATAAAGTCTAGGAAATCAAACATAATGAAGTCATTGTTTCTTAGTTACATTAGACCCAAACTTGAGTATGGAAAAACAATATGGAAACCCTATAGGAAAACAAGCATGAATAAACTGGAAAGAGTAAAGCAGAAATATACTAAGGGCATCCATGGATGTGAAAATCTAAGTTATTACGAAAGACTAAAATATTTGAACTTGTACAGTGTCTCTTACAGATATTTAAGAGGAAATCTTATTCAGGTATATAGGGCATTTAGGGAAAACTACCTCTGGGAATGTTTGGGATTATTAAAACGTACTAGAAAATTGTCAGATAACTTATGTAGAAGATTCTATAGGAATGAGAAGTGTACTAATTGGTTCTCTGACAGACTAGCTGATGCTTGGAATAGACTACCAAATTACATTAAAGCAAGTACTAGTTTAGATATTTTTAAGAACAGCCTGGACATTTATTATGGGAACAAGTGTTTTGACATATTGGCAAGCTAGAAGGGCTTTAATGCCCGTACTTGAAACATTTGTATGTATGTATGTATGTATGAAACCAGTATCAAGCTTTACAGCAGACATGACGATAATATCATGGCAAAACTGAAGTAAATTGAACCAGGCATACACAATCTACACCAATATTTATTCAAAGCTGTAAATATTGGTTAAGAATGTTTGTGCTTCATAACCTATGCCTTGTGTAAAACGTGCACTGTCAATTTTGTCTAATTGTATTTTCTAATATTTGCATATTGTTGAAATGGTGGAGGTCGCAAGTAAGAGCCATTTGGCTTCTTGTTAAGTTAGTGCCATGAGGAGAAATTAATACAAGCTAGAATTGCTTACTGGTAATAGGAGCAATGACTGTACCTAAGAGCATAGATAGAGACTTCATGAGGTTTGTACCACAGAGTAGCAGCATAGTTGTAATTCCAGAGAAACTGAATGCAGTCTGAATCTGCTGCACTGCATCTCCAGCATTGCCTACTCCTTCTCTTCTAAGCCCTACAAATACGTAGTGCTACATTTGTACTGAAAGTGAAGTGCATCACTTGGATCCCACCCCACTTATGCACCCTGCTAATATGACCTATACAAGACTGAGCCAGTCTATGAAATGCTTTGCAACTACAGAATCATAACTGTAACAATGTAGAACCCTTGAGAATAACCTTTCTCCATTCTTGCATGACTAACCATGAGCTCTGCCTCAGTCCATATAAGGGCATACTCAAACTGCCACTGTTTACAGAAAGTCTTTTTATTCATAAATGTCAAGTTGGTAACTAACTATTGGTAAGAGATGTAGCAACTTGCAGAAGAGCCTGCCAGACTTGCTCTTTTTCTCATTGTTGAGCTTCTTAAATGGAGAGTCAGGTTCTACAAAGTTCATCTGTGCACCAATGATCATCTTTGGACAGATTGATGGAATATTTTGAATTATTCAGTGACATACTGGGAAAGGGCATTCTTTCCATGAAACATCCAGTAGTCCTTCTTGTTCTGATCTTTGTGCAGGTGTCTGAACATTTTTCCTGGGGATACCCAGTCCTTGTTGGATGATTGTGAAAACTTTCTTTTCACCTGTGGCCCAGGCAGTTGCAGACAACCTTGACATTTTGGTTACCTTGTTGTCCTCAACAGGAAAGCCTCTAGTTCAGAGGGATAGGTAAATGCAAGATTCAGTGACGCTTAACAATTAATGTCACAGGGAAATGAAGTTAGACCTTGACAATCTCTGAGAAGATTCAAAGCTTCTTTTTTGTTGAAAAAAGAAGCACTGTAGTCAGGCAATAGGTGAACTGGTGCTCTCCCAATGTGTAGTTAAATGGTCCGCTCCCTTGCTTAGTGGTGTACACCTTCACTGTCAGCACAGCTCAGGACATGGAAAAAGAAATGAGGAGGCAAACTGATTGTAGCTCCTGCATAAATTATATGTACCTTTTCTATCACCAATGGCTTGTACTTTAATAAAACGGACAGCTTCTTACTGATAGAGCCTATTGAATCTTCACCCTCCACACTTTGGGCAAACTGATACATTTCAAGTTGCTCCTATTCTCAGTATTATCACCTTTTAAGCTTCAATTCGGAGTGCAATTTGATTAGATTATCAATATTGTGTGATTTAACGTACACTGGTGATCCATGAGGTACCAATGTTGGGATTCCAATTTGTCATTTAATGCAGTACTTTCTAGTCTGTTAACCAGTATTTTTAAAATCTTGAAGGTCCATTATTTCTTCCTTCAAAAGTGTAGTAAGGTAGACAAGAGACCTTTGTAAAGATGCCAGTTTGTGGTTGTTTTTTCCCTGATCCTTTAGTTCTTGATCCCCTGTTGTGGATGTAGTTGTCCATGTGGTCAGCAGGTCAGAAAACTGGAGAAAAAATTAATGTAGTAATCTGAGTGACAGACTTGTTCACTTCTAATTCAGTGATAACTGTTGATCTGTGGATATAGTTATAGCTGAGAAGCAGTGGTATTCATGGATTTACACCAGATCAGTTTGAAACATTTTTTTAAAGCATTTATATAGCCATGCATCTCCAAACACACCACCTCATTCTGGTCATTTATGTTTAAAAAATGTATCCTTTCCAAGATTGTTGAAGTGTAACACAATGAAGCTCAACTCACATTACAACTCACTGAAAATAAATTGCAAAAATCAATATTTCCAATTGGTATTAACAGAGTGATATAGTCAACCTTTGAGTCTTACTCTTTCCATGACATCTATGAGCCTAACGTTAGTATGTTTAGCTAATTGGTTTTGAAGGATAACATTACAAACACATGGGTGCATAAGGTCTTGCTTGAACTTTTTAATTTGTGCTTTTGTTTGCTTGACCTTTGAATTTGTGCTTTTGTTGTGAGTTTATTAGTTGGTTCATTAAGGATTTAAATAAAGAGCTTTGAGGGACCAGCAGCAATCCGTGTTTCGGATTTCTCTACATAATCTTAATTGGATGAATGTGAGGCAGACTGACATGCAGTTGCCTAACTTCCATACATAACTCTGGCAGGTCATCACAGTTTTGGGAGTCCATTGCATTGGTATTGCTACTTTTTTCAGGAGAGATTGCAGAGTCTGAGTAATAGGTCTGCTAGCTTTCCGTCTAATCAATTGATGCACATAGGTGTCACTTCATCCTGATCTGATCTTGCACATTTTCTTCCATCAGCTAGTGGAGTCCCTGTAAACCTGTGGTCACTGCCCTGTTAGTCCATTTATTGTCCTCTCCCACTACCTGTCCTACCACTCTAAGTTTCTTTTCTGTAAATGCTGACATGAAAATCTCATTCAGTGTTTCAGCTTCTGCTTCTGCATCATCATTCTCCCCCTCTATCAGGGAACATAGGCTGTAGTTCCTTTCCTCATTGCTCAGTATACCCAAGGAACTTCTAATAACAGTTGTAAAAGGAAGGGGGCAGATATTTTTTATCCACACCACTGTCTAAGATAAAAATGAGTTGTAATGAGGTACTTCCTACACTCCAGGATTTTATTCTGTCAGTGTCCATTTGCCCACTGTGCGATTCTGGGCAAGTTACTTAACTGGACAGTACTCTGAGGTCATCTCTGAAAAGGAACATTTGTGTCCAATATGTTTACATACTTAACACAAATAATGATATATGTGAGATGTTTGGTCTTATGAGCATATAAGTGAACATTGCTGTCTTGGGCTATAATCAAAATAACCCATATCCAATTACTGGTTGAAATGAACAGTTGTAGGGCAGGTTTATAAACACTGCCTTCCTAGGAACTTAGCCAGTTATTTGAATCATGTGCATTGCAGTGTTGGCTTACTAACATTATCTTTGCTGCAACTAGTGAACATATAGAAATACCAACAAATGTAATGATTTCTGGAAGAGGCTAAAATGCAGTTCTGTGTCATAAACTCCTTACTCAGGAGAAGTCAACTGCCACCAGCTAGACTAGTATACTACACCAAGGGCACAATTACTGCACCGCTAATGAAAATTACCCAGCTATGAGTGGATATCTTATAGTTTAGGTGAGCAGTTTCTCTTTCTCTATTTCTCTCACTTTAAGGGTACAGGCCAACAACTGACAGCAAGTCAAATTCAACCCTTTAGTGCATATAGCCCTAAATATATTAATAAGCTACCAGCCATAAGCTTTTGAAATTGATTAAATTAAAATTCTTTTCTTAATGGAATTAGGAATTTCAGTGTAAGAATAAAATATGCAGACAATAAATTATACAGAGGAATTTAACATATAAGGGTTTAAACAGAATTAAAAAATGAACTTGTTCTGACTCTAGTGCTGACTAAATATAACTGTAATCTATGTAGCACTGACTTACATCAATTAAGTACAAAAACTTACCAGGCACATCCATAAATATAACTTCAGTTCTGGAGGGAAGACTGCTACTTCCCTCCTTTTCAGTCCATTATAACTATAAAACTCCATGCAGTACTCCCAGAGGAAAGCATCAACTGGCTGCTTCCAACTGGATGGAAAATGCTCTTCATTATATTTCTTGAACTTTCTACAAACCTTTCTGTACTGAAATATAACACTAAATATCATAACAATATTTTCTCTTCTACAATATAAATCCACTTACTTCCTACAAGACTTTAGAACTACCAGAAATGTATAGATTTATACAGGTTGACGTAAATACTTTACTGTATACACCTGTCTTTGAACAGTTTGCTTTTTTAAGAAAATGTAACACTTTTTTATTGAGAGCTGTCTGAAATTCACTTAATATAAATGCACTGTGATGGAGCTTTATTCCCCAGGCCTCTGCTAAAAATGCATTCTGCTCAGCTGGACTTCCTCTGTCAACAAAGACAAATTGTTGCTGGACTAGAATCTGGATGGGTGTCTTGAAATGAATCAACGATAAGGGAGCACAGTCATTTTAGTAACCGCAAACTTTATTCCAGAGAAATAAAATTTCAAACTTCATTCATTCATTGACTTAATTCATAAAAGTTTACTTTAGTAAATAACTGCTTTATGAATAAAGACCTAGAATGAATGGATGTGTAACACTAATCACAGGTGTCTTTAGTTTCTTTTCATTAAATACTGGATACAGTAAGTGTTATATGAAGTTTAGTGAATGAAGTTGTAGCACTGACTATGCATATCTTCAGTTTCAATCTGTCTAAAGGTAACACATGAACATAAAAAGAAAGGAAAATCTTGAATGGGCTGCCCCTTGAATCTGCCTGTCAAATAAATTAATTTCTGCATTGTTGAGCATACAGAAAACTCTTGGTATTGATCAAACATGACTCCTGCTTCCTTTTATGATCAAAATTCAAACTCCTAACAGCAGATCTTCTAGAGAGTGCTAACTATATGAGTTAATGCATTTAATGGTAGAAGTAGCTGCTAAAAGACACAAATATGTCTTATGTTTTGAAGTATTGGAATGATGGCATTCTTTTTTCTTGAAAAGCATTTACATTTCTTGTGCAATTTCTTTGCATTTTCCATTTACATTTTGCTGTATATTTATATTAAATTGTTTTGTACAGATTTTCTCGCAGTATTTTTATATTCCTGCAGCTTTACAGAACAAATGAATACAGCTTTTTCATACAGCTCATCCTTGTTGCATTGCTAATGGGGCAAAAGCAAATCTAGGTTTTGTACAGCTTCTCACAGCTTTCTTCTGATGCTGTCCTTTCTACTAACCATCTTTCCTTCTCACAAGCAATTTTTCTACCATACCAACGTTATATTTCCCTTTGTGGAGGTCTTTTCTTTTATTTCTTTTGAGACAGGCTCAGTTTCTTCCATATTACTTCTTACCACTGCTACCTTAAAGCCAAGGGTTTGAATGGAGAGATGAAATCAGCAGAAAAAGAGGGTAGTATTGCTGGAACTGAATTCATCTGCAAGTGTTGGTGAGTACTTTCACGTGGTAGACCCTGTTTTTACAAAGTCTCAGTCAATCAACACTGATATATAGACTGTATTTTATATATCAAAGAGTAAGATAAGTCAAAAATTGGAGGAAGGCTATGTGCACAGGTCTCTGGATAAAAAGGTGCTCACCCCTGGTGTACGCACTGGTGCTAAGACTGAAAAAAAGGCAGAGCATAATCCTCAGGACATGGAAACATTCTTCCCACAGGGTTAGACCAGTTTCAGGGGAAAAATTCCCCATGATAGAAGTAGCAATCCATAAAAGCTGGAAAAATGGATAGGCCATGCTAGATGGACAGAGACACAAATTGAATTGCTGACGATAAGGAAGAAATTATGAAGTGTTACTATTTTGCAAGAAGCTCTGAACTTCCAGACAGAGGATATGAAGGTAAGAAAAAATAGAGGAATGAAAATACTTGCATAAGAAAAACTGTCAAAAGCTACACATAAGTTTCAGTTCCTTAATACAAAAAAAGAAGGAAAATAATAGCAAATAAAGAATCACTCAGGCTCTGAGAAAACAAGATGACAAAGGCAGTATGAAGAGAGTAAAATGCAAAGCTTTTTGAAAGATATAAACTGAAATATGGACATAGTGGAAAGAAACATCTGATATGATGCAATATTTATGCAAAGAAGAAAGCCAGACTAATCAATACAAAAAAGCAGTTCCAAAGAACTTTGAACAGAAATACAGGCAAAGATAGACTATGTGACAAATGACAGAATAAAAAATCTCAAATGGGGAATGTAAAAAAAAAAGTGAAATAAATATTAAGCAAATAGAAAATTAAGTGATGGGCCATCTGCAAAGTGAAGGGTTTAGTGTGGAAACTCCAACACACAGATAGACTGGTTCCCAGGGGTGCACAGGCAGTGCAGGATGTGTCTTAAAATGATATACCACACAGCAATGTTCTGGAGCCTTCTATATGATAGGCATAAAAGTCCAGTGAATGTTGCATAGCAAGGAAGGATCAGGAAATGGTGGAAAATCTGACAAAAGTAATTTTGCGGCATGATGGACCAATGGTTCACCATGTGGAGGAGCAACAGATGAAGGATTATGGTTAAGGTTTGTACCTTATAGACACAAGGTACAGGGTTTGGTTCTAACTTTGGGTTATTGGCTAGGCTTAAAATGGCCTTTCAGTGCAGTTAACATAGTATTCACCTATGAACAGAAGCAGGTTGGATCTGAAGAGGATATGTCACTGAACAATGTACCTCTCTGGACTATATGATGAGAGACATGATTGAGCTCACTGAATATGTGTCCCAGCAGGTACGTCCCTAGCCTTAAGCAGCATCCTATCATCACCCAGAATGATACCTCAATACAAACAGAAAATGACTGACTTTAACAATTGGCTTAGTTTCTGGTGTCATTCCAAGGGGTTCCAGTACCTGACAGCCTGGGAGGACATGATCGACAGACCACAATGCTTTTCCAGAGATGGCCTTCATCTGTCTCCCCTGGGCTTTAGGATTCTGACAAAGGCTCTTGCCTCCCCATAGTGCTTTTTTTAGGCAAAGTCATGAGCAGAAAATTACCAACATGAAAAATTCTTATAAACAAAATTTAAAGGTCACGCTGCTAAACGCTAGGAGTCTTAGCATGAAACTGCACTCATTGCAAGCATTCCTTGCCCTGGAGGATGCTAACATTTGTGCAGTCACTGAAACATGGTTTAAATCTGTGGAGAGCACCCCAGTCTTACCAGGCTACTCATCCTATCATATTTTCAGACCCCAAAAGGAGGGCTAAAAAGCCAAAAGAGGTGGAGTTTCAATATTTATCAAAGATACACACCTCCAGGCTGGTCAAACGGTATGACACACAGAAAACACTCCAAGTGTAGTTAACTGTTGACAAAACAGCTATTCAAATCAAAACTAGCTACAGACCCCCAGCCATGACTCAGGATACTTACTCCACCTATCTGAACTTACTTGAATCCATCAAGATTCAACACTCTACCCTGATCCTGGGTGACTTTAACTACCCAACCATAAAGTGGAAGACCTATTCTAGCCCAAACATGAATGCCAAGAGATTTCTCGACTTTGTCAATGCTAATGCTTTGGATCAGCTAGGTGACATCCCTACGAGAGGTGAAAATATCCTGGACCTGGTCCAAACCAAGATGAGTAGTCACTGTTGCACTCTTAGTGTCATCCTCTTTGGTAAGATCTGACCATAAAGTGATCACTGTTGAAGTCACCATCTCCCCTGCCCCCCCCCAATCAGGTTCAAAAGAAAAAACTTTTCCAAAGCTGACTACAGTCTCCTCAGGGCAGGTATAATCAGCTTCACGGCCACCATCCATTCAGTTGGAACCAGCACTAATGTCCAAGCCTACACCAAAAAACTATATGAGCACCTATATAGCTGTATGGACTCAGCAATACCTGACAGGACCAAATCATCTTCCCAAGGAAGAATAAACCTGTCTGGTGGACAGCAGCAATAAACAGACTCTATAATAAAAGGAAAAAATTGCTGCCCAGGGCCAAGAAGGAGTAGGTGCCAAGTTGGAAGTAATCTCTCCTTTGTCTAAACAAACAAATAAGGTCACTGGTGAAATCCTCTAAGGCTAACTTTGAGTCCAAATTGGCCACATCCAACAGGGACAATCACTAGGACTTCTTCACATATGTCCACAATCTCGAAGGCAACACCCAAATCTGCTCTGAACTTGTAGTCAATAACACCACATATACAAACACCATAGATATAGCCAACCTGCTGGCAGAAAGGTTCTGTAAAAACTTCAGCCCCCTGTCCCCCCATCAGTAAATCAGGACACCCCCAGCACCTGCACCCCTCCCCTCATCACCAGGGAGCAGGTCCTTAATGCCCTCTCAAAGGCAAAAAAAATACAGTCTCCATAGGACCCGATAACATTCCTGGCTGTATCCTACATGAACTCAGGCATAAGCTCTCAGCTTTATTAGACATCCTATTCAACCAAAGCCTGAGCACCAGCTTCATCCCAGTTGAATGGAGGATAGCCACTGTCATCCCTCTACACAAAGGTGGAGCATCCACTGAACCAGGCAATTATAGGCCCATCTGCCTAACTAGCCTGATCTGCAAGGCCATGGAATGCATTATCATGGATATATAAACAAGGACATTGGCAAACTCCAAATGCTTGACCCCACACAGTTTGGTTTTGTGAAAGGGAGATCATGCCTGTTAAACTTAGTCGACTTCTTTGAAACAGTCACCAAAGCCATGGACAAGGGGAAGATGGTGCACACTGCCTACCTTGACCTAGCCAAACCCTTTGACACTTTTCCCACTTGGGCATAATAGATAAACTTTCCGAGCTAGGTATCAACCTGTATTTTACCAGATAAGTACCTAACTGGCTCACTGATAGAACCCATTCAGTCAAAGTAGGCGAAGCCACCTCTAGTAGTAGACCCATAACAAGCGGTGTACCCCAAGAATCGGTCTTGGGGTCTTTACTATTTGGGATATACTTTTCTGAGGTGCAAGCCAAAACCAGTGGTCTGTGGCTGACCAAGTTTGCAGATGACTGCAAGCTGGGCACTGTCTTAAATTCCACTAGTGATGTGAACATCCTCCAAGAGGGCTTTACCTAAATTAATGACTGGTTCCAGAAACTTGGTCTCAAACTGAATGCCAAGAAATGCATCATTATCCCCTTTGGGGAAAATGTCATCCCTACTAATTATCACATTAATAACAATGTACTAAGCATGCAATCAGTCATAAAGGACATGGGCACCCAGATTGATAGCAACCTGACTTTTGACCACCACATTGTATCCATTGTATGGAAGGCTTTCTACATGGCCCACCTCATAAATAAGGGTATTTCATCCAGGAAAAAGGAGGTCATAATATCCCTGTACTCCTCCCTTATCAGACCCATTATTGAGTACAATGCTCCCTTCGGCATGTACCTTGCCAAACACATGCAGCAGTTGGAGAGACCACAGAGGTTCCTGAACAGGAAAATCCAGGTTCTCAAACACCTATCCTATACATTTAGGCTAAAAGCCCTGTCCCTCTATTCAGTCTCATACAGTCTGCTCAGAGGTGACCTGTGTCTGGCACACAAGGCTTTTTCAGACCCAGCCTTGATGGAGTTGCTGCATATCCGTAAGACAAACTCTACTCATGCAACCCACATGAAAGGCCTTAACCTGGTCTGTGACATTAATAGAACTTGTTGGCAGGATAGATTTGTGTCCCAAAGACTCCCCCATTTGTGTAATAGACTCCTTCTCCATGTCAAGCAGAGTACCTCTCTAGCCCTCTTTAGGAGGAACCTGGATGACTGGATAATAAACAGAAAATATACCCCTGGGATCCCACCTGTGTCCCTGCTGGACAGGGAAAACAGGTGCTGACTTTGAGGGAACAAGGGTGAAATTCTATAAGGGCCTCCGGCCCAATAGCCTAATATCATCCTATGAACATATGAGTACTTAACAGCTGACTGTTGTGAAGCTGTCACTTCTACTGACATTAAGTATCTGATCTGCATTTGCTGATCATTGTATTTCTGTTTTATGCTGCAACAGTTTAAAAATCTTAATTACACAATCCATCTTCAGCAGAACCACATTTACTGCATTGTATCTATCGTACACACAAATACTTTAAGTTATGCAACAAGTTTGAAATACTTTCTGTAATAGATTGCCAATGCATTTTTATCATTTTTTTTATGTATATCCTTGGAAGTCACCTCAAATATTAATAGGATCTACCAATGCAGCAGAATGATAATAAACATGATTTTGCTGACAATTTTACAGTGCATGGTACATATACCCACATACAGAATCATGCATTTGCAACAAACATGTGCCCATTAAAATGAGTAACCACATACATAAAATGGCAATATAAGAAATTAATATTTAAACTTTTCTTTCACCATGAAATATTCTTGCAGTCATTAAAAGTATAGAATGCATGCACTGTATGGGATATTAAGCTCATTCAAGCAGCTCAAATACATATTTATAATTTGTGTGGCTTTGTCTACCCCAGAATTCATTAAAATGCCTAACTCCATATTCTCCAGTATATTCACATATATACTCAAATGCATACAATGAAATGTACTAGTTTTGATGTTATCCACATATATTGAAATGTATCTGAACTAAATCTGAATGCTAACATTTCTTTAAAAGATTAGCCATGGTGCTGAAACTGTTCTGCTAAGTGACAAACGTGAGTTTCCTTCATTTCTGAGGACAGTTCCCAATAACAGTCTAAGGTCACTTAGTCTTGCTCACTTACTTTCCTACTTTGGATGGACTTGGGTTGGAATTGTTGCCTCAAGTGATGAATTTGGAGAGACAGGCAGCCAGAGGTTGGCCCAAGAGATCATTAGGAGTGAAGGCTGCATTGCCTTCCACGAGAAGATTCCTGAAAGTGATTATCAGCCTAAAATTCTACAGATTATTGATGTCATTAAAAAGTCATCTGCAAATGTTGTTGTGATCTATATTACTGAATGGGTAGCCATTCCATTTATTGATGCAATTTCAGTATATAACATCAGTGGGAAAGTATGGATCTTTACTTTAGAATGTGCTGCATCACAGGAATATTCAAAACATGAGATGTGGGTAACATTAAATGGGACATTAAGGTTCTCCCACCATGCAAGAGTCCTATCTGGGTTCAAAGAATATCTTCAAGGTCTCCAAGTATCATTCTTTGCTCATGACACATTCGTTAACTCCTTCTGGGAGAAAGCATTTGAGTGTGTGTGGCAAGGTGACAAGAGCAATCGCAGTGAAATAAATACTAAAATGGACAGTGGGATGCCACTCTGTAGAGGTGATGAGAATGTATCTGATTTAAGTGGGTCACTTTTTGATATACTGAACTACAGACATGCCTACAAAGCTTATAATGCAGTGTATTCTCTGGCACATGCCCTGCAGAATATGTTATCCAACAAACAGCAACAAACGAATGTTTCAAATATAGATATTTTGGATTTTCAACCATGGCAGGTACATTGTTATTGTTTGCAAATAATTTACTTTGTGAAAAATCTGCTTGTTTGTCCTCCTGTTTCTCTGCATACATTATATAACATTACACACGCATACACACGAGCACGTGCGCGCGCACGCTCGGGCGCACACACACATACACACACACACACACACGCGCACACACACACACACACACACACACACACACACACACACACACACACACACACACACACACACACACACACACACAAACACTCTTACACATTGAGTTTAGATTGGTTTATTTCCTAGAAACACCTCCTAGAGAAGACTGTATTTTTCTAATACAAACTTGTTTTTTAAAACAGATCAATGGAAAGTTATAAAGTTTATTGGGATAGTTATTCCAAAATCAGAGCATTATGTGCCTGAACTGATTTTCTTGCTGTGTTACTATGTTCATTTTAACCATGTGTATACAACATTCTTTTTTTAGAATGTATGAAAATATATAGTATTATATTTTTTCAATTAAATAACACATTTAAATTATGAAATATTAATACGTGCAATAAAAACAATTATACAGTTGAAATGTGACAACTTTTCCTGATGGAATGGAGTGAAAGAGTTTGCCTTCCTGGTCGTTCCTTTTCATGTGACATCACAGATTTTAGATCTATACTTAGAATCTTACATATACTCAACATTTTGCTGCATTTAATCTGTCAATCCAGATGTTTGAAGAGTACACATCAGTAAGTGGGTCTACTTTAGTAGACTGAAATTCCACATTACCAAAACTCACTTTATCAAGAAGAAATCAATGAAACCTGAATTTACTGAATGTTCACATCATCTGAAACTTTACCAGGGTATGAAGGCACTTGGCCAACATTAAAGCTAAAAACAAACCGCAGTATGTCAAACCCACCATGGGTCTATGTTATAACATTGAAGTCTTAAAACTTGGAATGTTATAATATCAAACCATTTCAACTGAAAGACTATAACATCGAACACTCAGAATAGCAAATTTTTTCCCAGGGAAAAAAATTGCTGTTCCGACAAACATACACACAAGACAACACACCAAAATAAATAATCCACACACATACACTTTACAAAACCCTACACTAAACCATACATACACTACTAGCTATCCACTTACCTTAACCCAACCCTAACCCTAAGGTCCGTAACTACTGCACACTCACCTTACCCACTCCCTAACATTAAGGTCCCTAACTATTGCACACTCACCTTACCTGCTCCCTAACCCTAAAGTCCCTATCGCAGACTCACCTTACCCGCTCCCCATCCCTAAAGTCCCTATCGCACACTCACTTTACCCGCTCCCTAACCCTAAAGTCCCTATCGCACACTCACCTTACCCGCTCCCTAACCCTAAAGATCCTATCACACACTCACCTTACCCACTCCCTAACACTAAGGTCCCTATTGCACACTCACCTTACCCACTCCCTAACCCTAAAGTCCCTAACTATCACACACTCACCTTAACCTGATCTGTTCACACACTTACCTTAACCCGGTCCGTAACCTTCGCTCCACAGTTGAAGAAATAGCGAAGCTGCAGAAACGGCCCACCGAATACTTTCCCTAGGAAAGTATTCGATATTCTGCAGCTTCGCTATTTTCAGTGGTCGGTGCATAGGGTTGGATATTATAACATTCGAAGTTTTAAGACTCCGATGTTATAATATAGACCCACCCATCCCCCATCCCCTCCCTATCTATCTATCTATATATATATATATATATATATATATATATATATATATATATATATATATATATATATATATACCAACTCTGGGATCACACTATAGTGGGGAAAAGGCCAAATTTCCACATGTTGGTTAATTGCCTCCATACCCTGTTAAATTTCTTGTGATACGTGAATATTCGGTAAATTCAGGTTTCGCTGATTTTTGTCTCGATAAAGTGAGTTTCAGTAATGTGGAATTTCAATCTACTCAAGTAGATCCTAACAGGTACCTGTGACATTTCTGTATTTGCACAAAACACAGCATTGCACCATTTCTGCTGGTTCAAAGGTGTTTCCTCTGTCAAATTCTGTATAAGGAGCAAATGATTGTGTTTGTCCACAGTTTCAGCAGAACCACTGAGAAAAGCTGCCCATTATATTCCTTAATGTTAGATGGCTTAGCAGCCCATCAAGAGGACACATTTCTTGACAAATGGGAGTGTAGGTTTTTAAATTATTCCAGAGAAGTAAAATTTCAAACTTATCTTTAGTGGGTAAAGGATAGGCTTAGCATTCTAAGCTTTTATCAGTGATTGTAGTTCATTAGTTTTTTAAACAGAGAAAAAAAACAAATATTTAAATGCAATAGAGAAAATTAGCAAAACAAAAATAGTTTTTGAAAAAATGTAGAAGTAAAGAAATAATTAATTATAATCTCTTTACAATAAGTAATCTTAATAGACTACAATTTAAAATAATGTTCTTTTCAGGAGAAGAAAATGAGACTACTGAAACTATATTTCTAAGCTATACATTTAATTAAATACATGAAATTCCTTCATGCACTTGAATTAAGTAATTGAAGTATATAAATTATATTTTAACTGATTTCAAACATTTCTTTGCAAGTGTTTCCATCATCAGTAAGATACATTATCTCTAGTAGTTCAGTTTTTAACCACATATCATTTAATCAATAAGGCGTTGGCTTGAAATAAAGATGACTATATATTTAAATGCAGCAGATGTGTCTGCCTTGAACTAATGACCTTTTGTTTCTTTTATATTGACATTACAACCGCAAAGAATATTAGAATTAGACTTGAAAGCTAAGCAGAAAGTTGAAATATGTAGGCCTTAAAATGTTAATGTGACTGGTATAATATGAATGCTGTGATTTATCATAAATGGAATATAAACTAATTTAGCTAAAAGAATGTAAGTAGTAGTCTGCAAAATAATAAGCCAGTCAAGTTTAATGATCTTTTTTGTTTAGATATTTAGATATTCTGACAGTGCTAGGTGGCCTATATTTCGCATCTATCTGAATTCTTAATGTAGCCTGTATATGTGAATAATATGCTTGATTGGAGACTAGAAGAGACATTTTTCAATTATGTTATGTTTCTCAGATTCTTTTGAGGCAAATGCAAATTACAAACTGCAGTTCTACATGAATTAATACATCTGAAGTGTTTAATTTCTATCTTCAGTAAAAACTTGTAAGAAAATTAACTTACCATTGTTAAAGAAATCCCATGCAACTTCAATTTAATTTTATAAAGTAACAGAAATGACAGCATTGTATCAGTTAAATCAGTGTTGGGGTTACTTAGAATCTGTTTAAATATGGGAAACTAAACTGAAACTTGAATCTTAAACATTTCTCCAAATCTGCCCAGAGTTTAATTTTAAAATAGTTTCTAAGACTGTACATTACTGAGTTATAAAGCCTTGTGGTGGTTAGTTTCATCTCAGGTTCCATAAAGGGATCAGCTATTGAATTGAATGGTCGGTAACAGTTATAAAGGTTTTTATGAATCTGCTTACAAGATAACACAGCCTAAAACAAAATAACTTTAACCTACTCTTTGCCATTAATCAATTTGAAATGGTTGAGCTGGTACTGCTTTAAAATTCCAGATAAATCATAATTAATTTCTTAATCTAACTAAAGATTGTAGTCAATATCGTAAATGTTACTTTAGGAGAATATTCCTAAGATTTATATTCATATTAATTAGTATCCTGACTGATGAGTTGAACACCAGTTTGGGCCATATGAATTTCCAAATATTTTCTCACAAGTCAGATGAAGCCCATCAACATTAACCAGCCTGTGGAGTTTTACCCCAGTTGTCACTGCATCCAGTTAGAAAAAGAAGAATATGGTCACCTTGCGATCTCGACAACTTTGACAAACGCTTGTATTCATCTTCTCTTTCTTTCATTGACTTTACTGTGGAGTCGATGACAGCCACATTCTGGACAGAAAAAAATGCAAATAAAGGCATATAGTCTAAGCTCGTCTGCTGTTAGTCTATCTTGAGCTTGAGCCAATTAGCAGTATGACAGCAGCTCCCCCAAAATGCAGTCCTTTACTGTAGTGTGTTTTAAGTACCAAGTGATTTGCACATCTCTCTCCATGGTGTGAATCACTCTGTACATGAAACTCCACCACGTGAATGACTTACTGTCACCTGTAATATTTAAAGTCAGCAACAGAATTTATTTTTAATGAAGGGTGTTCGAGTAATTTATATTTCCAAATTGTCATAAAGTAGATTTATCTAACTTAAGTTTGTTGATTAAGAATGAGCTAAAATATCGAAGATCTGGAATATTGAAGATAATGGGATTTCCCAGCTATAACAAAGTCCATTCACAAATGAAGTGTTGGTTTTTACCATCAAGGTTAATCCCAGATATTTGTAGGTGATTTCAGGTGGACTATAAAAATGTCTCAAATAAGATACTAGAGGTAAGGTTAGAAAAGGAATCCTTGTTTAGCATCTGTAAATATTTTAACAGGTAGTAAGGCATTGTCATTAGCAAAAGTAGTGACATGTGGGTCTAATAAGTTTGAAATTTCCAATCAGTTGACGATACGACATGAGCATGCTCAAAGATTTCTAAAGCATTGAGTGCAAATATTGCATATTTGTAACTTTTCAGGTTGTAGTGTGCAATCAGTAGTAATATATTTTTGTCTTCCATTTAACCATTTTTCATGACCACAGATTGGAAGGTAGACATCAGGATAGAGCAGACACAAAATATGTTAGTAAGAACCAGCTAAATAAAGCAAATTAATGCATATATTTTCATGAATGGAATCTAACCCTGCAAGGAAATTAACATAGAAGTGCATTAATTATAAGGTAAGGATAATGTACACCATACCTTTTGATGGAACTATAAAGATAACTGAGGAGTGGGTTTACTTTTTTAAGCTTTGTCTTGGTTTAGGTCAGTGATCAATTTATTTTGGAGGCTAAGGATATCTTACTTTGCCACAATTAAGTCTATGGATTGGGAATACCTGCCCACTAACACAGAGGCACTGTATTCTGGTGTGATGCATGTCACTGATATTAAATTAATGACTGGGATCAGTGGATGGGAAAGGCGGAAAGAAGACAGTGATCTCTCCTCCAGGTGTATGAAGAAATGTTTTTATCCCTCCTCCAAGTGTATGAAGAAATGGTTTTATCCCTAGTACTAATAAAGGCATGCATAACTTGCAGAAGTCGCCAGTGCAGCATTGGATAGGTGTCAGGATAGGTATACACATGTGTGCACTCATATTGTACATTCAGGAGTGTATCTATCCCCTCAGTAATGCTTAAATAACAGTGTGAGAAGAATGGTAGCACTGAACACCTGTGGAGTGTGTTGAGACTTTCTTACAGATTTTCATGCATCCCTAATACCTTTGTCACTAGTTGCTGAATACCTTCAAAAAAGTGTTATGTCTTCAGAGATGAGATCTAAACTACATTCATATTAAGTTGTGGCAAGCCCAGAAATTAGCTCAGGAAACGTATCAAAATGGGAAAACTCCCAACTGCCCATAAGGCAAGATGTCACCTGGGTCATTGGAGCAGAAAGGCAGATAATTAGATGGTAAATGATATAACATTGAATGCAGATGTGCATATCTTAAACATGTTATGTTCTGGAACACAGATTTGTTGCATATAATGTCACTGACGATGTCGTTTTACTTTTTCTTGGACTACATCAGTACTCTGGCTGCTAATCTTGTTGCATGTGCTGCATGGTACTATCTCTTATATCAGGCATATCAGAGTAAGAAAAAGGTGAATTTCCTTTATTAATTTCTCTCTGATGTGTATGGAGACTGAGTTTAGACACAGAGTCCCCATGTTAGATTTTTCCAAGTGGTACTACCACTCTATAAAATTAGTTTTATGCAAGTTAAAGCTTAGGACATTGTGTATTTTTATTCTGTGGTCACAATGTTTCAGTTACAATATTTTAAATCACATTTTTGTAATGCTAATTCATTATAACATGACATGTTGAAGTATGCTCTGATGACAGGGATGGTCTAACTATGCAAGTCCTTAGTTAAACATATTCTGTAATAATAAAGCTGCAACATATTCATGTGAAGACATAATCAGCTAACATATGAATGAAAACTACTGACACATTAGCCAAGGAAGCACGCAAACAGGCTACAAGGACTGTAATGAAGTGAAGTATATCTGATGAAGATAGTAAAAATGAAATACATCAGATAAAAGTAGTAAAAAAAGAAAAATAAACAGGCAGCTCAAGAATTTGTGCAATGCAGTGTGGATAAGTAATTCTACCCAAAAATGGTCAATGTGAAGAAAACAAAAAAATGAAATTGTAGGTATGATGATGGTAGTTGTACAGCATTGTGTACTAGATGTTATCACATTTAAGGAGGAATGTTGGCAGTGAGCACTTCTCATGCTGGTTCAGGTGCTAGGTACCATTGAATGACCAGGTTCATGGGGGTTTAGATGAAATGCTTGGCTTGACTGACATGGACACTACGATGAATGTGCCAGTCTGTCAAACTTGTCTGTCTGGACTCCCTAGCAGGCAAAGGGACTCAATACCTGGTATTAAACTAAACTAATGCTGTTAGAGTGACAGTCTATAAAGTGTCCATCTGTATTCAGGGTTGGATGGGGCTTCGCCACTAAATGGCTCTACTTAGGCTTGCCAGGGTATAAACTAAACTTGACTGGACAGAGAAAAGATGCAGTAGAAATGAAAGGCAATGAGCTGATGTCAGATTTCAGAAGTCTAGACAAGATCAGAAAATGAATGCCAAAATTAGAACTTTTTATTTGTATCATCTGTTAAAAATAGGATATTTCAAGAGGAAACTTTTTTCCTTATTTGAAACTTAATTTGCAATATTTTCACCATTGTTCCCGATTTAGATGTTGAAAATAGAATTTGTCTGAAAGAAATAAGTATTTTTAGTTTAGACTATACACTGATTTACCACATTTGCTGTTCTAGTTGCTGCACTTTGTAAAAAATGTCTATTTTAAGAACAAAGCTGGTGAGGAGATATTCTTTGATGTAAATGGTGATCAGATAGCCTCATATGATATTATGAATATGCGCATATCAAATGAAGGCATTATAAACTGTGTCAAAGTTGGTAGCATTAACCCTCATGCTCTTCCAAAACAACTTTTCATAAATAAAAATGAAATCATGTGGGCAGAAGGATACTTTCAGGTAAGTGCTTTCTATTTTAGTAATTTTCAATTTACTGACCTTTTTGTTTATTAGCTTTTGAGCTGATTTTCTCCAAAGGGAGTGCATAATAGAGGTAACCATGTTATTGTGTGGATCAGCTTTTGTGTACTACTAACTAGTGGGATTTCTGCTGCAGAAGATCTAGCATCTGGTCAGATTTACACAGCTTAGCATCCTTTCCCTTCCAGTTTGGAGAGATCCCAATCCCATAGGGATATCATCATATTCCCTGGAAACCAGTATCTGCATGTTCCATCTTTAGTTCTTCTTTGCCACGTTTAGCATCACCTGAACCATGTGCTTGCCTCTGTAGTCTACCACTATTGGCCTCTTTCACAGTGGAATACAGATAATTATCACACTGTGAAAAAAAAACTTTCTGACTTTCTAAGATTATTCAATATTCCTTAAGAGTGGGGTCAGGTGACTGATTACAGTTATAGAGAGTATGTCTGCTCTAAAAACAAATTTTCATGTAAAAGGCCAGTTCTATGTAATTACTATAGCTACTGCTTATTTTGTCCAGGCCCGGAGCAAGTTGTTTATCATGTAGCATCTTCAGAGCTTTATTCTCAAGAAGCTAAGTTTTGAAGGGAAGGTTCCCTTCTATCTAAAAAAAACGATAATGCTTGTCCTTGACCCAGGCTATCGCCATCATCCCAGTTCAAACATTGCTACAGATGTACCCTTGAAGAAATGCAAAGAAAAGCAAGTAACAAAGAATGTGATGAGGTGCTGCATATGACTATGGCATTCAGTATCTTAGGGTGGCTTGAGTGTACATGTTTCAGTAATGAAACTTTTATAGCCCACATCCTTCAGAGATATAAGATTTTTGCCAAACACATTTGGAGGCGTTCATATGAGTGGATGAAGACATGTTCTGCCAAGCTGAAGGCTCCCCCATGTAGTTGAGTTAGATGGTACCATGTATGTCCCTGCTTACAGTGACTTTTATATCATTTTTGAAGGAGAGGATATTCCAAGTGGGAAAGTAGAGGCATGAGACTCAAATCCACTAGCCAGAACCTCTAGGATGGGTGATCCTTCTAAAATAGGCTCATAGATTATTGGTGTTTATGAGGCTAGCTATTACAAGGGCCTTTTTAAGCCTAGCCATGTATCCCAAATCTCTGACGAGTTCTGATACCCTTGATAAGTGTAAGCATGGGCCTGGGAGTTGAACTATTTACAGGCTACCTGTTTACATCAGATACATATGTGAAAAACCAGGGATGAATTTCCAGTTTCCAATCCAGTTGCCCAAATTGTACTTGAACTGGATTAAGGATGAACTCTGCTTCACATGGAAGGGGAGCCTGTTCCACAGATGGGGTAGTCTCAGGGTTACATACCTATGTATCTCTCCAGCAGGTCCTATTTATATCACAGAAAAAGTTTAAGTCTTTAGAACTGGTAATTCTGGTACTGTTTGTTTTGTGGACGTGCAGGAGGTCCATCAGAGTGGTGTCTGACAATGCCCTGTATGCCAGGCATAGATCTCTCCTCAAAAGCCTGTAGGAGACAGAATAAGGAATAGGGCCTTGAGGTGGTCTGCATAGGACATATTACTTATGCCCTTTTTTCTTTTAGTGAGGAACCTCTGTGGACATTCCAGTTGTTGGATATGCCTGCTTAGGTACATACCAAAGGGGGCATTGTACTCAATGATAGGTCTGATGAATGCCAAATACAGTGGAACAATGACTTCCTTGGACTTAGATGCCATACCTTTGTTTATAAGTTGCGCAACATAGAATGATTTCCTCACCATTGTAGACACATGATGATCAAAGGCTAGATTACTATCTATGTCTGTCCCTAAGTCCTTGACTCCTGGGTCAACTCTAAGAGGTGTGTTGTCAATAAGATAGTTACCAGGGAGGGATGGATGACTTCCCAAAGGATACTATTATGCATTTCTTGGCATCTGATTTTAGTTCATGGCTCTGACATCAGTAGTTGTTGTGTGTCAGCCCCTCCTAGAGAACATTTGTGTCTGTGAAATTCAATGACAGCTCCTAATTTGCAATCATCTGCAGATTTAGTCAGCCAGAGATCACTGACATAAGCCTTGACTTCTGAAAAGTAAATGTCAAAAAGGAGCAGTCCAAGGGCTGGTCCCTGAGGGACTCTACTTGTGACTGGCCTCTTTGTAGAGGTGGACTCCCCAATTCTAACTTCCTGGGTCCTGTCTATGTTGGCTATCCACTGGCACTGGGTGACATACGGGTTTGTACCAAGCCTCTTGAGTTTGTCAACAATGCCCGAGTGGGGAATTGTGTCAAATGCTTTGGCCAGGTCAAGGTAGGCAGTGTGAATGATTTTGCCCTCATCCATTGCTTTGGTGACCTCAAAGAAGTCCACCAGGTTGAGTAGGCATGATCTGCTCTTTACAAAACCAAACTAGGTTGGGTCCAGTGTCTGGAGGTTTACTATATCTCTGTTGATCATCTCCATGATAATTCTTGCCATGACTTTACATATAAGACTAGTGAGACTTATGGGTCTGTAGTTTCAGGGTCTGTAGATGGCCCACCTTTGTGCAGAGGGATGACTGTTGCCTTTCTCCATTCTTGATGCACACAGCCTGTTTGGAGGCTAGAGTTATATAGTAATTCCAGAGGCACTGATAGGTCATGTTTCATGCTATTTAGAAGGCATCTTGGGAAAATGTCTGGGCCCATTGATGCAGAGTTCTTGGTCAAAGAGAGAGCATTCAGGACCTGTTCCCTAGTGATAGTAGGGGAGTTATACTTGATGATATTTCCTAAGGGAAGAATTAGGGGAAAAGAGGAGTAAAGTTGAAGCTGAATTTATCAGCCAGGAGGTTTTCTATATATTTTGGCTTAGTATAGGTGACTCCATTTACAATGAGCACTGCACACAATTGAGCATTGCCTTTGAAGTTCTGGCTATAGCTAAAGAATGCTTTGGGGTTGTCCTTGGCCTGGCAGGCCAAACATACCTCAAATTTGGCTCTAGTAGACTTTATTTGTCCTCTGAGCTGTGTGTTTAGTTTAATGAGAGTGTTTTTATCCTGCTGGGTGCTGCACCTCCTAATTTTTGCCATGATTTTCTTCCTCTTGTTATACATCTGATTGATTTTGTGATTCCACCAGGGTGATTGTTTTTTGAGTTAGCTCTGTACTTCTTCCTGGTGGATACAGCTGCCTCTATGCAGCTATTAACATGCTTTGTACAGGGTTTCTGTGAACAGTTCTGCATAGGCAGAAGTGTTCTCAGGGTTTATAGCGGGTTGAAATTTTGCCAGGTTCTCACTTAATAGCAGGAGGTTAGCCTTAGAATAGTTCCTGAATATTCCTGGTTTAGCTGGGGGTCCAGGTTTTATTTTTACTTCAAAGGAGACCATTTTGTGGTCTGACCTTACCAGGGAAGGTATTACAGTAGAGGGTGTGCAGTTTTCTCCCATATTAGTGAAGACCAGATCCAGTATGGCTGCACCCCTAGTTGGTGGATTGACTATCTGGTCCAGGGAGTTTGTGTTTACAAAATCCATGAATCTCTGTGCATGTTTGATGTCATATGGGATTCCAAGTTAATAGTGGGATAATTAAAGTCACCCATGAATATGGTATTGGGTTGGATGCTTAGTGTTTCTAATAAGTTTAAATACATGTTATGGGTTTCCTGGGTCATAGAGGGGACCTATAGCTTGCAAGGAAGTGGTATTGGATTTTACCTATGGTATTTGAACATGGAGCAGCTCAAGTGCATTGTCCTGTTTGACCAACCTTGAAGTATTTTTATTTTTGATGAAAATAGAGATACTGCCACCTTTAGTCCCTGCCTGTGAAGATGCTGGTCTAAATGTGTGGAAGGCATTATAACCCTGCACTGTTGATGTGCTGTGCGTGGCTTTAAACCAGGTATCTGAGACCACACAGACATCAGCATTATCTAGTGTACAGAGAGCTTCCAGGTAGTGGAGTTTTTTGTTTAGGCTCCTAGCATTGAGCAGTAATACCTTTAGATTTTCTTGGTTTTGATTTGCTATGTCGGAAGTACTTTCAGTTTGGCATTGCCTAAAAAGGCACTGTCGGGAAAGACATTGTTTTAGCTAATATTCGAAAGCCTAGAGGGGAGAGGAACAGACCATCCCTGGCAAAGCATCATGGTCTGTTGACCATCTCCTTCCATGCTGGCAAATATTGCACTCCCTTAGAATGACACCAGAAAGTAAGCCAATTATTCAAGTCAATCATCTTTTGTTCATATTGTGACATCATTCCTGGAGAAGGTAAAATGCTGCTTAATGCTAGGCTCATACCAGCCTGAGACACATATTCCGAAAGCTCTATGATGTCTTTCTTCATATAGTCCTGGGAGGTATGTTGCAGGTCATTTACTCCCACATGGATTATGAATGAGTCATATTGGTAATTGGGATCCAATGACCTGTGTGCATGTGTAATGTGGCGAATCCTAGCCCCTGATAAGCAACTGACTGTAACTTTCCCCTTACTCAACCTGGTGAAAGGAACATCAGTATGTCTCACAATGGAGTCTCCAATTACTAGAATGTTGGATTGTGTGGTAACTTGCCTTATGGGCTTAGAGATAGAAGTTCCATGAGATGTAGCTCTATGTGTTGATGTGGGTGTTGTTTTGAAAGAGTGCATTCATGGCTGCTGAGGGTATTTTTATGTGTACTTTGTCTAGGATGTCTTTGGGGTTTAGGAAGGTTACATTTAAGTGTCTCAGGATATGTAGGTCTATATGTCTGCTTTGAATTTTGTGTGATGGGTGCAGCATGAGTATTACAACTGACAAGCTTATTGATATTAGGAGTACTCTTATGTGAGAGCTTTGCCTCCAGTGATGTTGTATAAATACATCTCTCACATACCGTATCAGTTTGTTTGAGAATTAACTGGTTGTCAGTAAACATGAGGCAATTTCTACGTTACCTCAGGATGCCAATATCCACCAAAACAGTAACGGAGACAGTAGGAAAGTTCATATCCATGGCAACAGACCCTTTTTTATTGATTATACTGTTGGAGTGAGAATATTAATCACTGTTAGGAGTATCCAGTTTGCAACTATGTGGACAATGCTTGTCACTGCAAAGTAGTTGTCCTGTGTACAACTAGACAGTGGAGAAATTTCAGTTGTGCTTTTACAGAAAAAATGTCAATTAAGGTGTCTTTAGTCTGGACAGAGCACTGCCAAACACTTGGGGGGAAACATACGTAGACCCAGAAAATTTAAGGATGAAGTATTTAGGCAGATATTCTGAAGTTAGAAAGAAATCAAGCAGTACTTTACTGAAAACAAAGAATTAGCTTGTCAAGAATGATGAAAAGAGGGGAGTCACATGAATGGCTACTGCCTGGCTACTAGTAATGCTGGTCTCCCCACAGCTTCACTCTTTTGGGATGCAATACTCCTTTGCTTCTTCTCTCACCAGAAGCAAAATGTTAGCACCATTCCCAAGAAGAGAAGCAGGTCACAGCCTGTTTGGTGATCCGCAGTCTTGTCCCAGATGATGCAAGGGCCTGTAGGCTTGTAGCATTTTACTGGTAGATGCCTTGAAGAGCAACCAGACCAATCAGGTACGTTAAGCACAGACACTCACTCTCCAACCAGAAAGAGTCTAGAATCAATGCACTCTGCTTCTACTGTCACCAGAATCAGAATATAATATAATGGTCTAAATGTCTAAGCTCAGGCCATCTGGTGGACCCTCATTTGCCCTCAATTGAGGCTGCTTACTAGTAATTGTTGTTCTTGGTTCATGGCATCTTATAGGTCTTGAGAAAATTAAAGACAGGAGCAGATCAATTTGCAGTGTTTGTTGCCCCCTCTAATAAAAGGAAGATGAGTCTTCATTATAGTAAGGGGGAAGAACTTAGTTATGCCTCTCAGATGTCTTCCCCCATAAACTGATACAGACACTGATTACCTCATGTTCTTTGTTTCTCCCACACAGGAAATTTCATAGATCTTCTCTGCAGGATAAAGTATCGTCAAGTAGAAAGATAGAGGTGTCTGACTCCCAGAGATATTGCTTTGATCTTCTGCATCTAGATGCTCCTAAACCAGTAGAAGTTCCACCAGTGCTGGAAGGATGCATTCTTGACAGCATCAAAAGAACATGGTACCCAGCTCTCTGACCCTAAACAGTCTATGAGATTTTCCAAGGTCCAGGAATCTGATAGATTCCTGTACAAAAATCCTATAAGCTAAGTCACTGCTGATGTGGATCCAGAAAAAGGGTATAAACTAGCTAATGCACCCAAATATCTTTCAAGTGACAGAGGAACATTTAAACTCTCAGGCAGAATGTATACAGAGCTGATATTCTGGCCTTCAAAGCAATTAATTACCTGAAATGTATGAATGTTTCAAGTTTTACGTAATAAGCTGAAGGAGAATATAGGGGAGGTATAGGAGGACATGAATGTAAAATTTCTAGATTTCACCCAGATGTTCTATCCAGTGTTGCAACTAGAGTCTGATTAGGAAAAAAGTTTGGCTGAGGTTGACACATCTGCCAGAGGATGCTAAACTACAACTCCTCAGTTCCTCACTTGATAAGGACCTGATCTTTGGGGTCCATAATACTGAAGTTCTCAAAAGTAAGAAGGAAAAGTGGAAGATGATGCAGTCTGATGTAGCTTTTTTACTTCCTTATGCTAAGATATTTTATAAATCCACTCTTTGAATCCTACTATCATCGGCGAGGTAAGGTTATGCTGATAAATGGGGGCAAGAGGTAAAAAAATGTTGCTGAAAAAGCTGGAGAGGGGGCTCCAGGGTCATAAACCTTGAAGGAGGAAGCTGTGACTATCAAGAGCTTTGTCCCCTTTCCATATTTTCCAAAAAAAAAAAACACTCCAGCGGTGTCCATCCCATTCTTACCCCAGCAAGAAGATAGTAAGGTTAATGCAATTTATGACAAATAGATACTACAGCTCTCCTACAGGTAAAATCCTTCAATTAATAAAATGACCAAAAATGTTGGACATCTCCAGATAACAAAAGATCAAATATATTTGGCTCAACCCATCTGCCATTAGGTGTAACAGAACCATTACAATAACCAAGGGTTCTGTGCTAGCTGCTTTCTAGTACTTATAAAACAGTCAAATGAGGCCTATTTTGGACCTAAATGTTCATAAAATTCAAAATAACAATCTTGCCAACTCTCTTACATCTCACTTTGACAAGCTCTGATGGTTATTATAGAAGTCAAAAATGTTTACCTCTGTATTTCAATGTGCAGGTAATATGTGTGCTTTCTCTGATTCAAGGTGGGAGGGTCCTACTGTCAGTTTATCTCCTTGCCTTCAGGATTGGCTACTACACCCTGCTGACAAAGTATTATTGGTTACAACAGAACCAAGAGCATTCACATTTAACATTATCTGGATGACTGCCTGAGTCAGACTCAGTCACAGAAGGATACAGAGAAAGGTATGTAATTCACCATAGATTGTTTTCCAGACCCTGGGGTTCTTATTCAATTCAATATTCTTTAGTCAAATCTCATCCTTTCACACACAGTGATTTTATTGGGGATGCTATTGGACTATAGCCAACAGAGAACTTTCCTCCATTCAGTCAAAGTGGAATCTCTAACACAATACTTCCACACCTTGACACCACAGACTGTTATACGTTAAGTCCCAAGTGGTATCTCAGCAACATATGGAACAAAACCTGTCAGTCTCTGAAGATTTTTCCTATGCTGTCCAGCATTGCACATTAGATGGAGTTGTGGACCAACTAAGTCCTACAGAGCCAAGAGGTACCCTTCAAACAGGATCTTTAGCCATACCCTTAATACAAAAATAAGATCCATTTTAGAGAGACCACTTCAAAGCCTCATGGTCCAGGAAGTATGGGACCATGCTTAAAGGAAAAAAAATCAGCCTGAAGGAAGTGATGGCCCTAATCCATGCAATCATTTCCTTGAGCCTCATGTGAAAAACAAAGATTTTAGAAATTGACAAAGGCGACATGTCCATGATGTGATATATAAGTAAGTGGGGGATTTGTCCCTTGTTCAAGCTGGCTACAGTTGCTTAGGACAAGCTTTTCAATGTGGCAGAAGGCAGTCTATTTTCGACCCCAAGTGAACCATGTTGTAGATGAAATGAAAAAATCAGCTGCAGATTCCCTCAGGTGAATGTTGTATAAGGATGCTTTTCTATGGATGATTTACAGGTTGGGTATCTCAAAGATGGACCAATAATTCTCCAAGCAGCAGGCAGTTGAAGTTTCTGTGTTAGAGCACCATCCAAAGAAGACTGGGCAGTCAATGCCTTCTGCATTCAATGGACAATTCTCCTCCTGTACGTTTGCCCACTGATCTCTCCAACCCAAAGAGACCTAGGAGGTAAAGTAAGAGATGCAAAGGGTACTTCTAATGGCACACATTTGGTCCAGGCATTGTTGGTTCTTTCAACCCATGCAGATATGAATAGTGAAATCACTTGATGCAACTGCACCTTTCAAACTTGGGTCTTACGGGTTCTCATACACCCAACTTGAAAACTCTACAGCTCATAGCTTGGATGATTTAATAATGATGGCCTTTAGGCCTCGGTCTGCTGAAGACCTGATGATTCTCATTAAGGAAGCTAGGACGCCTGTTACCAGGAAATATTTCCAGGCCAATGGAAAATATGTTCAGTCAGGTGCTAAACAAATAATCATGACACTCTCACAAAATCTGTGTTAATCATACTGCAAAGCCTTTGAGCTATTTCATTCAAATGTAGTTAATGCCTTAGTGAAGGGATACTATTCAGTCATCGTAGTACTTATTAATGGATCTTCCTTTTTTCTGTAGCCTGTTAAACATTTCTTTAAAGTAGCTTTACATTTGAGCCCACTTAAAAAGGTAATTCCTCATCAATAAAACATGAATTTTGTCCTGAAGAACTTTATGCAGCCTCATTTCAGACCTGCTCCTTTTACAGCACTGACAGCCATGACTTGAGAAAGTGCCTTTTTGCCTGGCATCACGTCAGCTATTAGGATATCAGTACTAAGGGCCCTAACAACCATACTCCATTTTATGGTATTCCACAAAGTTAGGGTTAGCCTTAGAATCAACCCTTCATTTATGCCAAAAGTGTTTTTTTATCCCCTTGCTGAGCCCAAGTACTACACGTGAGTACTACCTTTGTGCATTTTTTTCATATCAACCAAAGCAAAGGAGAGAGCGAGAGAAGCTTGTACTCCTTGGATATGACTAGCAACTCTAATACTATTTAGATAAAACATAAGACATCCTAACCTAGATCACCTTTTTGTGGTATTTGCAACCAAGAAAGACGGAAAAGCAGTGAAAATCTTCAAGAAGTTGTCCCACTGTATTTTATATTGTGGTCAATATGGGAAAACGCACCTTCCCACAGCATAAGTGACAAGCAGCTATACTAGCTTTCAATAAGGGTGTGTGCTCACTCCATTATGAAGGATGCAGCTGGGCCTTTTCTTCACAGCAATGACTGCTCTCAGGACATCTATTCTTTCACTGGGTCTTGGGGTCTACCAAGCTGTCCTTACCACCTTTAGAATAACTTTGATCCATGCTTGGGACTAAAGAATAGATTCAGGTACCTGGAGCAGCTTCATATTGCTGCTAAGAAGTGTTTTCTTTTATGTTCCCTTCCCTGTTCCTCAGCATGGTGCCCAGTGAGGTGGTGAGCTGTGCACTTTCATTCTGTCATTCACATCTCCACATAACACTCTACCAAAAGTCCCACCCCATGTAGACAGCACTCCCCACATATCTCTAGTCTCCATGAGGAATAAGTCTTGATGTTCTCTGATCTTACACCTCTCCCCCACAGAATAGGTGATTTCATCTTCTTTGCCCATGCTACTAATTTAACTCTGGGCATCTTGGACATCCCTCCATCACAGCGAGTTGTCTTCTCTCCAAACCTTTTCTAAACACTACAGGCTCTATACTGCTTCTAGGGCAAGGAAACAACATAGCAACAGGGCTTGTTATAACTCCCCCCAACCAGTCCAACCACCATTCCTTGTTAGCTCTTGGAATCATCCAACTGATCACAGCACTACTGCAACAGCAATTCGTACTGAGAACACAGTGTAATTTTATAAGAACTTGCCTAATAGTATTCTTTTTATTGCATATACACAGAACACATGCCTACAGAACATTAAAACATTTTTGAGTAAAATCAGTCAACAATGAAAGACAATATTGAAAATTACTAACAATGTACACCATTCTGTAGCTACATGATAGTAACTTGAATACACCACAGAAACGTAAGATGTGGTTACTTGCCCAAACGTTATTAAATTTTGAGACCACTACCAGTGATAGGCATTACATGTACGTGTGCCTCATATACAGTAGATGTCATCTAACATTTTGAAAATTTTGTATATAATGTGAGGAATCTGGTGCTCTGTGGATGTAGATTTGCACCATATTTAAGCAGTGTCTATCTTCTATTTGGAGAAAGCTGTTGACAAGCCATCAGCATTCTATATATTTGAAGGGTTCACTAATGTTTGCTTATCAAATATTTTTTTAAATCTCGACAAGTCAGCTTTTCACATGATTTCTACTGAGAAACTAGGTGGTTTCAAGTAATAGCCTCCAGCTGCATCAGTCAGAGCTATGATTCATTACAAAGTGATGTAAGGAATTGGGAGCTTGATTAAAAACAGTCGTTGGTGCTCAATGGGATCACTATGTATAAAGAAGTTACTTAAGCAAACTGCTAATATGCTCTCAGTGGAACTTAATTTATTTTGATGGTGCAAACCCACAACTTTCACATTCAAAAATTTGTAGAGAATGAATGATGCAGACACTGCGATAATGTCTAATTACCCTCAAATGCAAACTTTTAATTGATGCTCCCAGAACCTGGGATGGCTGGGATATCCTTTAATATATATTAATATATATCTACATACCTACGCTTCCTGTTGGAGGCTGCACTGAGTATCTGTTGGTATGGGCTTGTCTAAACTTTTGTGCATGATTGTCCAAAAGTTTGCCAAGTAGGGTAAATCAATTTGAAGTCTTTAGATGTGCTATATTTAATGGTCTGTAAACCCCCCTAAGAGTTTAATACTAAGCTTCCTTCATTGAGACCCCCTTTTTTCCTGTCCAGAGCATTCTAGAACTGGGATGGGATATTGTTTTGCCATCCATTTACTCCCACTCCTCTCCTATGGCCTCAGGTATAGCAGACTACCTTGTGTATTTCAGGATAGACAGGTTCCTAGCTTTTTCATCAATTATGTTTCTCAGGAGGGGTCATCTTGGCAATCCTGCTGCTGATCTGGCATAGGTGGATGTCAGAGATATCCAGGCATCATACTGACCATCACTAATACACTTGCATCCATCTGGTCTATAGGTAGAAGGGTGCTAAGCTTGGATAGTGATGCCAGATCTTGGGACTTCAGCAAAAGCTCCAGCAATCAGTACAGTTGCAACCATGCTCTGTTTGAGCATGTCATGTATTATTACATTAAGTTTTTTTGCTTCTATTATTTACATTGTGTCCAAGTTGGTGTGTCATCTACAGACCCTTTTCTGTTGCTTCCCAGGCCACATAAGCATATATAACTTACTTTGGACATTTGCATTTGTAACTACCATATAATACTCAAAATTGACACTGCATAGGGACAGCAATATTAAACAACCAATCCACTGAAACCAGTATAACATGCATTATGAAATAGAAAGTATATATAGAGTACAGGTATTGTGACTGGAATTAATAGCTTTATGTATGTAGAATAGTGTATATAATTGTAAATGTTTGTAGCCATAATCATAAGTTTTACAATGTATATATATATATATATATATATATATATATATATATATATAGAGAGAGAGAGAGAGAGAGAGCAAGCGAGCAGTGATGCTGTACTGAAAATGCATTTTATCAAAGGTATTGAGGAAACAGCTCAATGGATGAATGCCATGCATGTGTATAATACCAATTGTTCAGTACACAATCTATGCATCATTGTATTAGAGCTGGCATAATAGTTAAGGTTTTTACTCTAATAAGGCAAAGGTTTTGATTCTTACTTTTGGGAAAGTGGCTATGCTTAAAATGGCCCACAAGGGCAGCTAGCCTAATAACTACCTATAAACATTTATCAAATGTGCATTTACATATTTTTGAATAGTAAATGCAATTTAAATAGTGCAGGGAATCGTCCTACTGCCCATGATGAATATGGATTTGTTTACAGAGTTGTTGTTGTTCCCGGTAAGGGGCTGCCACAGTGGAACTCTGGTCCACTAATGATTGGCAGTAGATTTTTATGAAATGCCGAGGTGCCAGCTCGACGCCCAACCTTCAACGAAGGCACGCCCATTTATGCATGCATGTCTTTCGAAACGCTACCCAACCACGGGGAGGACATGCAGACTCCACACAGAAGGCACTCCCAAGCCCAGCCAAGAATCAAATGGGAGAACCTCTTGCTGTGAGGTAACAATGCTACTGCCGTACCACCGCGGCAACTTGATAAATTTTATTCACATTCACAACTTCATGTTTTCACACCAGATTTTCGGATTGATAACTATTTATTCGGTTTACTTTCATATAGTTGAAAGCACATCCTATGGATGTGCAGATACGTGAACCATTTCTGCGAATTCTCTCCCACCGATTTCCCTAAAGTTAAAAAAAAGTGAATGTTGACATTTCCGATCGCTTCACAGCTGAATCTAGTGCTACCATGGGTCAAAAAGGGGTGAGATTTTGTTATTCGGAACATCGGTGTTCGCAGTTTTGTCAAGTCACAGTTTGCAGTTCGAGCAAGCTGTTTCAAGGATGTGGCTGTTGGAATTATGAAGGTAAACCATTTATTCTCATGTCCTCCTGAACTCTAGGGCTGCTGTTGCAACTTTTTGTCAAAAATGTCTGTGAATGATTAAATTTCTTGTGTAGTTCTGCACTCTCTAATACAATACATTTAACTGCTGCCTGGATTGTGCTGGGCAGCAACCTTCACAGCTCTGTTATATTAATCCAAGCAGAGCTTCGACCATGTTATCCAAATGAGCAGGTGACCTTTGTATTACTCGAGACTGAAGCATTGTGAACTGCTGGAGTTGTTAAGCAGTATGCCTGGAACATAAGGTCTTGGTGATTGTTAATGGTAACTATGTCTGCTGCTCTGAGTAGTAGTGCAGATGTACTCTGCAAAACAGCTACTGTTGCAATTCTTGGTGCATTTTGAATTGGAGAGGCACAAAGTACCCTGGAAGACTTCACCTTAAGTATATTGTTAATGTTGGATAGGCAGACATGACACCACCCTTATAACAAGTACCTTGGAAGACTTCACTTTAAGTATACTATTAATGTTGGCTAGGCAGACATGACACCAGCCTTATAACCAATAAGAGGGGGCAGAAAAGGAGGGGGGGCTCCACATGACAGTGTTAAGGGAGGGTTATAGCAAGCAGAAGAAATCATGCACGATGGAGGCAAAAAGGCAGGATAATGTCTCAGTGGATAGACTGTCTTATATAAAGAGGATGGATGAAGGGAAAGGGGGGAAAGAAGAGACTCACTGAGGACAAACACACAAATAGAGATGGTTATGCACAAACTAGAAAGAAGTGCCAAGTGATGGAAACCTAAACACAAATGGTGACTGGGAGGACTAGATCACCCAGTACTTGATTAGGTCCAAGTGACCTGAGTTAAATTAGTGGATCAATTACTTGGTGTAGTTGACCAGAGAAGATGGTAGTGAGTGACCACTATCAGCTAGCCCATCCTGGTGACAGGATGGAAATCCTGCTTTGTGGGAGTAGTAGGTGATGCAGCAATGACGTACAAATCTTTGAGCATGCACTACCACAGTACATATGTGTGCAGCTGTGACACCATGGAGAGGGGCATGCTCCCTGCAGGAGACTGCATGGATTGGAGCTTGGAGAGCCACGGGTGTGTGGGTTGCTTCACTAAAGAAAATGCAGACTGTTCCACAGAACCAGTAAGCTGTCCTGCTGCATATCCATGGATTGTCACTGGAGAATGAGTTGGCTGACTGGGCAACCCAGGCAGGAGAAATGGGTCTCGAGGCCCATGCCTTGTCTGGCAGCACTATCCCTGCAGAATGAATGAGCCAATTGGATGCAGGTACTGGGGCACTTGGGCCACTCCTAAAGTGAGATGGGGGTGAGACCGTCCACTGTCAGCATGACATGAGATAGGCAAGAGGATGGTTTGCTAGCTGCATGGGCGGGTGGTGACATGGCTGCAAGTCTGGACCAGAGATCAGGTTACTGATAACCAGCACCAGCTGAAGGTCTTGGGTGTGAAAGTGGGCTTAGCTAGTATCTGGTAGCCTGATTGCTGTGTACAACCAGATGACAGAGTCAGGAAGCCACTCCAGGAGGTTGTTGATATGGCTGAGTTCATCCTCCAGTATCTCTCCCATAGACATGAACAACTGCTGCAGCTGTGGCTGGGGGAGGGGGGGTACCACATAAATTTATTTTCTTCCGCCACACATGATGGGGCAGGTGTGCATGCCTGAGATGGGCTTTCATTCCTTCCAGTGACAAAATGGCCTGTGAGCAGCTTGCCTAGTAGTTACCTGTGAACATTTATCAAGTGCATGTTACAGCTCATAAACAATACACTTTATATTGTATCCCAGACATACTTACCCTGTTGTGCCATCAATGTCTCCTGTGACAGCCCATCATTTCAGGTCTCAGCCCTCATAATGTATAATAAAGGTGCACAAAGGCACTGTGGGGCAGGTGAAGGATGAAGCAGTCAAAACAAGGCATGACTGTCATTGAATAACTGGTACTACTGCTTGCTAGTCTTATGCAATGTGATAAATCTATTGCAGCAGTAATGATATTAACAGCCCCTAGGCATGCAGTACCTGCTTTAGATAGTACTACCACCAGAAATGGACATTATTGACCTTCACCTTCATCACTCCATCCTTTCAGATAAAAGCAGACTGTGTCTTCATATATCCAACCCATTTTCACTGACTTGCACAATAGAAACATACCTACAATTCATTTCCTGACAAAACTGTTTGCATAATAAGCCCTTGACATGCATCAGTAATACATCACAAAGAATCTTCCACCCCACTGCTAATATATAGAATACAAGTATTTGAATGACCTGAAGACTTGTGTTTAAATAAATACTTGTAGCTGAAATCTAGTGCTCTCTCTCAACCTTTCCTCATACTATTACAGCAGCTCAGGGTGGTGGTGTTTCACATCATTGCACCAGTGCATAAACTATTTACTCGAGAGTGAATGCTTAACTATAATCAACTGGCTAATGTCATACCAGGCATCTCCATCTCTTAAATGGATTATTACTTGGATATAGCAGCTGTGCCTTACTTCTTGTGAGAGGGATGCAGTGTAATTTTGTTTGCACACAGCATGCAGTAGCCCCTCAGTGAACACTGCTTTCCAAAACTTTTACTTGCATGTACTGAAGTATACCTGGCAGTGACAGTAGCACCTGAATAAACTAAATTGAGCTCTGCATATCTACTCTTCTCTTTCCACTGTCATTCACTGTTCATCTTCCATCACTGTCAGATATAGGATAGCATATAAGCCATATTCTGGCTAATTTTGATATGTTGGCCTTAATTGCTTTGATAACATTTGCAGAAATCCATAGAATTCTTTATTCATATGAGTGATAAACATCAAACTCTTTCTAAACTAATTATTGTGTTGATGTTGGCCATTACCAGAAGTCAGTCAAATAGACTTCTAGTCTGAAGAAACAGCAAGGCTATAGTACAACGGATGCCTTAGTGGTCTAAATGTGTAGACAAACCCTTCTTTTGCCAACGTGAACATGAGCATAATGAAATAATTTTACTTATGAATCTATTTTGAACTCTCTCAAAGCTAGATAGAATAAGATCTGCCTGTCAACTCATGGGCACATAGCGCTACATGACCCAGGCTTGATTAGAAGTCTGGTTGCTGGAGGATCTAATGATTTTATTAATAGACTCCAGCTATGAAACCAAACAGAAATTATACATTTGCATCTGCATCTAATACTGAAGTAGTGAAGGTATTTCCTGACTTGTGGCAGATATCATCAGCAATATAGAAGGATCTGGGACATGCCTTCACCTGACTCAACTTAAAAAATGAATAACTGCCTTAGAAAGGGATTTGCTGGCATAGGGATTTGCTAGCATAAAGAAGACATCCAGCTATGCTGCTGGTGACCTGAGATCAATTAGCTCCCAGGGGAAAAGGAAATGACAAAGTAGTAAAGTACCCAGTGGCCAGGTTATCTACCCGAGGAGAGAGGGCAGAATTTTGCTCTACTGCAGCATTGCTTTTATGAGAACTGGAAGTCAAAAACTGAAGAGGAATGGTTTGTAGAGAGTAAGTTGATGGATAATATGGACTGCCCACATGGAACATGCACACAGGCTTACAAAATATCATCACATGCTATCAGTTCCCAATGGAATGTACTGCGCGTAAGAAGTTAGCTAAGTGGCATTTGACTCCTTAAGTGAAATGGAGTCCACCTTCATTCCCCTCCCTGTATCCAGATAACCCAAGCCTCGAGACCCTCCCTGGGATCCAACACAAGTTATCCACTCATAAACCTGTTTAACAAGTATTATTTCTTGTCTTGACTGGAGGGAGGTTGACATAATGGTTAAGGTGTTTACTTTGCAGTCACAAGGTATAGGGTTTGAGTCTCACATGAGTTGATTGGCTAAGCTTAAAACTGCCCATGAGGACAGTTAGCCTAGTACTAATCTATGATCCTATGAACCTATAACAGCATGATGAAATTCAAGTTGGTAGGTCTTAATGCCCGGTGATTTGCAGAAATTTCTATGAGTAATATGGTTCTAATATCCATAATGATGAGCCTTGGACCCTATAATTAACTTTCCTTTTGTAATTCTATGTGTAATATTAAGATCCAACGTTTTTAAATCTAGAAACATAATCCTTTCCAGAATATATTGATATAATGGAGCCGAAACATTAACTTTGGCTTATTCTACACAATTTTAAAAAATTGAAGGTGTAATAAAGCATAATCCAGTTTTAAGTTAAGATATAAAGTTAGATTTTCTGTTAAGTCAGGAAATAAAGTCAGCTATAGGGAGGGGTATAATGCTGCCAGAAATAAAATATTTTCTAATGGACAGATTATTGTAGGCATTTCAGAATAAAACATAACTTGAACTGTGAACTGTGAACTGTGACCTCAAGAAGTGTTTGTGTCTCTTTCAGTGACCCTCACAGAAAACATATCTGCTGCCTTCAGAGGATATTAGGCGAGATTAATATAGCTACAGAAAATACTTTGCTTTTAATTCTCTTTGAAATATCTTTATTAAATAAGATTTGCAGTCACGTTATTGGTTAACTGGATAAACAAACTAGGCTCAAGTGCCTCTCATTAGTGGCAGCCCAGGAGAACTGAATTAATTGAAATGACTTGCTCAGTTACATAGTATACACATGGATGCATAATATTTATATGTTAGTATTAGACTTGCTACTCTTAAAGGCCCTTTTAAGTGTATCCAATTTTTCTTTCAAAGGTGAGAATCATACCCTGTATACCTTGTGTCTGTGATGTAAGCACCCTAACCATTATACCAAACCTCAAATTTCTTTGGAGTTTTAATTATCTGCTGAATCAAGGCAACAAAAACTGTTGTCTCTTAAAGGTCTAGCTACTAGAGAAGCCAATGACATTATATATATGTTGATATGGCATTCTGGCAAGTACACATTTTGCAAAAGTTTGTTTACATGGGGCAACTCCACCCATATCTCTATGTGGGGAAATCTCTACTAAATCTATCACTGCATGGTTATAAGACCTTAGAAAAGCAGTAAAGCCAAAGTTGTCCTTTTCCCCCCAAGGCAATAAAACCTCAAGGTAATATATAGGCAAGGGTGGGCAGTGAACGTGCAGAGGGAACTAACTCTCTGACAAACAACTTGGGCAAAGTGTTCCATTTATACAAGTTTAGTTTTCATTTAGTGATCTTTTAACATTTTATTTTCATTACTATCATGGTGGTGGTGGTATACACTTGTCCCTCCATGGGTTTGACTCTTGGGCAAAAAGATTGTGTGCCATCTACCCAAATGACCAACAATATGTTGTATACATGTGGCCCTCTTGGTTTGAATCTTGGTCAGAAAGAATATATGTTCACTACCCAAATAACCAGCAATATCTTAAAGAATACTCAAAATGGGTGATTAACTTTTTTTATTACGGCATCCTAATTAGGAAGTCCTTCCCTTCATCCCTCATCACTGATATGTATGATACATCCTAATTTATGGAAGCGTTATACAGATTGTTAAATGACAGAAAAAGTATACTTTTAAAAGGTAAGCCATTTTATTTATTTAGTCTAGAAATGGAGATCACATATTTAGTTTCAGTTTAAGTAGTTTTTCCTACCATGTAAACACTTAACAGTTTGCAGGCTAAGTATCTAATATAGCTCTTACTCGACTCGGCAAACTTGTGCATTTTTGTGACATACTTGCATAGTTACTAATGTAACTGAATAAGCCTATAAACAACTACAAATTTTCTTAATAATGTTCTCAGATTCCACACTCCAACTGCACTGAACACTGTAATCCTGGGTCTAGAAAGGCAGTAAGACAAGGAAAGCCAGTCTGCTGCTATGACTGTGTCCTCTGTTCAAGGGGAGAGATTACCAATGTAACAGGTGAGTCTACTTTGGCAACAAGTGTATAAATGTACAACTGTTGTGTACTTTTGCCATGTCTTTTTATGCTCTTGGATACCTTACTTGGATTTGTTTTTCTTTTTGCATCTTTAAACTCTTTCATAGTTTTAAGAAGGATTTTTGGACAAATAGCAGAACAATGGGCCCAGTTCCAAAAGAGTTGCTCACAATGTAAGTGACCACTTGCACTTAGAGCAGGTCTTTTGGAATCTGGCCCTTGGTGTAATATTGTTTATAGATAGTTTTTTCTCTCCATATAAGTGACTTCAGTGCAAGTCTTTCAGAATTAGGGCAGACTTATACTGAGAGTAACTCTTTGGAATCTGTTCCAATGGATTAGAAAATGCGGACGTGGAAAATATTTAGTCATTAAGACTGAATCCCTATGTTTCTAGAAAGGCTGCTTGTGCAGTTAAACTGTGATGCTTCAATGCTTTTTAGTAACTCTGTATCACAATACCTTGACACATGTTTAGACTGACAAATTCTACCAGTACAATCATTGAGGGCAGCTATGTTTACGATGTATAGTTTACTTAAGTCAGAATGCACTACATGGAATATTTAATCAGTTGCAGAATTAATACATGAAACAGAATCTGCTACAACTGCTGTCTTCTGGGTCAACAAACTTAAAACATCCTGATAGGATATTAATTATATAACTATTTTGGTGAAACTCATCTTTGTGTTTTTCAGCCGAAGGATAGATATCTGCTGCTTGTATATCTTTATCATCACAAGTTGCAGCATTACACAGAATCATACAACTCACAATATGCCATCTCTCCCTGATAAGAATATCCATGTCAAATCACTGTGCACTTTAAATACCTGTAGTTGACAACAGCATTACACAGTGAAAAGTGTTGTGAAGTATAAATATATCGACAAGGATGGATTGAAACTAAACATTTATATCTCAGGATTGCACTCAGGAAGCTTGCAGCTAAACAAAATGTTTGCATCCACTGTTTTACAAAGAATGGCATTTAAGGTATTTCTTACATCAACTGTACGTCTCTAAATATTTAGTTATAATACACTCATTCAGCCCATTACTTTCAAGCTTTTCCAGGAGATATTCAAAACTATTTAGAGAACGCATTCTGTTTATGTATGTGTACATGCTGAAATTTTGTGTGTATTTGTTTGTGTGTGTGTGTGTGTGTGTGTGTGTGTGTGTGTGTGTGTGTGTGTATATATATATATATATATATATATATATATATATATATATATATATATATATATATATATATATATATATATATATAGTGTGTGTGTGTGTGTGTGTGTCTGTATGGTTATATATACACCCCACTAGAGATAGCAACATCCTGACCTAGTCATTACTAACATGGGCGACCGTTGCTCTACACCAGTAGTCAACCCCTCTTCGGTTAGATCTGACCACAAACTAATCACCTTGGAAATCCACCCCCCCCCCAAAGGTAACCACCATGAAAAACTTCTCCAAAGCTAACTTTGGGCTCCTAAAAACAGAAGTGGCTAACTTCAAGGGACCCATGCAAATGGAAAATAGTTGCATGACCACCGAATCATACACCAATGCACTGTATGAACACGTACACAAATGCATGGATCTCGCCATACCCAAAAGAACCAGGACACTCTCCTCAAAAAAAGGAAGCCAATCTGGTGGTCCCCTGTCATAAACAAACTCTACAACAGAATGAGAAAACTGATGCAGAATAAGGTGAAATCCCAAGACTGGAAAAACTCCCTTATCAGCCTCAACAAAAGGTTGAGATCCCTCATCAAATCCTCTAAAGCTAGCTATGAAAACAAATTGCAGCAGATAGTAAAGACAACCACAAGACCTTCCATAGTTATATAAAGAATCTCCACGACAATACCCAGATTTGCTCTGAGCTAGAAGCATGGCCTTAAGCTCAATGCCAGCTTTACCCCTCCCCTCCCAAAGGACCAACCAAAATACCAGTAGATTGCCAGGCACCCAGTATTTGTCCTGCACAGGTTAAAACAGCACTGTGCAAGGCCAAGAATACAGCTTCTATGTGACCTGACAATATCCGTGGCTGTGTTCTGCATGAAGTACAGAGTGAACTGGCACCTCACCTGTGTGTCCTGTTCAGTCACAGCCTCACCTCAGGCTTTGCCCCTACTGAATGCGCACTGCTAAAGTCATCCCTCTCCACAAGGGAGGAGCGACTACAGACCTCGGCAACTATCGCCCTATTAGCCTGATGGGTCTGATATGCAAAGCTATGGAATGCATCATCATGGACCTAATAAACAAGGATATAAGGAATCTCCAAACTCTGGATCCCACACAGTTTGGTTTGGTGAATGGTAGATCATGCCTGCTCAACTTGATCGACTTCTTTGAGTCAGTCACCAAAGTTATGGATGAAGGTAAGGTGGTTCATACAGCCTACCTTTATCTGGCCAAGGCCTTTGATACCATTCCCTACTCAGGAATCATAGAAAAACTCACTAAGCTAGGCATCAACCCCTATATCTCTAGATGGGTTGCAAACTGGCTCACAGATAGAACCCACAGTGTGAAAGTAGCTGACTCCAAGTCAGACTGTCGACCAGTCATGAGTGGAGTCCCACAGGGTTCGGTCCTGGGTCTTCTCCTGTTTGGTATCTATTTCTCTGAAGTCTAGGTCAACATGAAGGGACTCTACCGACAAAGTTTGCAGATGATTGCAAGTTGGGAGCTATTATTAACTCCCCAGGTGATATTGACATCCTATAAAAAGGCCTCAATGAGCCAATGGACTGGTGTCAGAGCCATGGCCTTAAGCTCAATGCCAAAAAATGTGTCATCATCCCTCTTGGGAAAAATCTGGTTCCCCTTGAATTACCGCATCAATGGTAGTCCACTGAACACAGAAGGCATTATAAGAGATCTAGGAACACAGGCTGACAGCAATTTGTCTTTTGACCACCACATTGCCACTGTGGCCAGAAAGTCATTCTATGTGGCACCTCTCATTATTAAGGGTTTTGCATCCAGGAAGAAAGAGGTCATTGTCTCCCTCTACTCCTCATTAATCTACATTAGATCAATCATCAAGTACAATGCCCCATTTGGCATGTACCTCACTAGACACCTGCAATAACTGAAGAGGCCACAAAAGTACCTCACAAGGAGGATGCTAGGCCTTAAACACTTGTCCTATATGGACAGACTCAAAAAACTCCAACTATTTTCTGTCTCATATCGCCTACTTAGAGGTGACCTCTGCTTGACTTAGAAAGCCATGTCTGACCCAGCTCTGTTAGAAATGCTACATCTAAAGAAATCCCAATCCCCTCCACACCACATGCTTCAGAGCCCTCAACCTTATAACTACAGTCAACAGAACATGGTGGAGGGACAGGTTCATAACCCAGGGACTGCCCATGCTATGGAATAGCCTTCCCATACATGTCAAATAGAGCACCTCACTGGCCCTCATCAAGAGAATTCTTGATGAGTGAATGGGAAATAGAAAATTCACCCTGGGGTTCACTCCAGTGGCTCTATCTGACAGAGGCACTGGGAACTAAGGTCGGGTGGCACGGTGCAGGGTAATCCTATGGGCTAGGCTTTTAAAGGCTCCAGGGCCATTAGCCTAGTACACACCTATGAACCTATGAACTACCATTTGTATTGGTATTAATATTACACAGTATAATTGGGCACCCTTTGTAAGAGCCTTATAGTACTGACAGGTGGCAATGAACTACCGTATAGTCTGGGCAAAGCTGTTAAAGTGGGTAATCTGTGCCAGCCTTTTTCAGCTGTGTGTGCATGAAAATTAAATCTTAAGGAGTGTGTAAGTCTGCTACTTGGGGCAGGGACACAAAGCACATTGGGTTTACAGGGACGGTGCTGGAGGACTTGGCTTGGACACACCTATGAACCTAAGTGTATACATATATATATATATATATATATATATATATATGTATGTATATATATATATATATATATATATATATATATATATATATATATATATATCTATATATATATATATATATATATATATATATATATATATATATATATATATATATATATATATATATATATATATATATATATATATATATATATACATATATATATATATATATATATATATATATATATATATATATATATATATATATATATATATATATATATATATATATATATATATATATATATATATATATATTTTTTTTTTCTTTAGGAAAAATTGCCATCTTTATTTCTTTATTATTGACCTCCTTTGGTCAATCTGTGAATCTCAGAAGTACACTGAAAACCTTACTGTTTACCTTAAAATAACTAAAATTAAATTGGAAGTAAAGAAATGTATGAAACCTTAAATACAAGAAAGAGATCAAAATGTTTCTAAAGTTTGGCAGTTATGTGGTAGTGCACAGTATAAAGCCCTCTGTGGAGAAACACTTGACAATAGATAAATTAAAACATTCTAGTACATAAATGTATTATAATACAGGACCAGGTATAAGTTAAATATTTATTATTTATTTATTTATTTGCATTTGTTTTCCGGGTTGATCCAGCTGGGCCAGAGTGGAGTCCCGGGGAGAAAAGCTCCACATATAAGAAGAATTTACATTAATAAAGACATTTAGTACATATTGTTGACAGCTTATACAATTGATGCAAAAAACAGTATATAAGTAATCATTCTCAAATCAAAGATATTATACAAGCAATAAAGAGTGTGTACATGAGAACATTCTGTAGGAGTAGTTTTTAGCTAGCAAAATTTATATAGGACACCATGCAGTGGGTGTAACGTGGATATAAGAATTAATCAGAGACTAGGTACTTAAAGTTTTCATATGTTTAGGAGGTGTAATAGCTGAGCGATAGGCTATATGAGTCCTGTTGCAGGAATCAGCAAAGTTGGTGCATTATGTTGCAGATATAAGTGGTGGTATGACATTAAGGTAGGCTGCGAGAGTACCTGAATGTCTCGCCTGGTTTAGTGGTAGGTCTATAAGGGTTAGAAAGGGATAAATGGTAAGACAATGAGGGTTAGTAGAAGAGGGAAGTGGGCAGGATGGGAGGCAGAGTAAGTAAAAAGACAGGTGGATGCCAGAGTAGTAGAGTGGGGGTGAAAATATTTGTGATGGTTGAAATTAGATTATATATGTGCACAGCCAAGATGAGGAGAGGTGTTGTTTCAGAGATGTCTTGAAGAGGGTTACTGAGCAGGTATGATCTAAGTGTTGGGGTGAGGGAGTTCCAAAGTTTTGCATCTGGCCAGCCAAAAGTTTGTTTTTTTCTACATTTATGAGCAGTTGGTTGTTGGATTGGAGTGGTCTGTTAGGATGGTATAAAGTAAGTATAGAAGATAGAGCAGGGCACATGGGTGGATTATGAATGAGTTTGTGAGCTGTAGTTAGTTGGATAAAGGTGAGATAGTTGGGGAGTTCAAGCCATTGTAGGTTGCTTAATAATAGGCAGTGGTGGGATGAGTAGGCGGCACTAGTTACAAACTTAACAATTTTGTTGTAGCATAAGCCTAGTTTGGACTTTAGAGAGGACTGAATGTTGGTGAGGAGGGGGCACCATATAAAAGAGAGGGTAATAGAAAAGAAGAGGCAAGGGAAAGTTGGGCTGATGCACTGAGTAGATGTTTGTGTCAGTAGAGAGTGCCAAGCTTTTGATGTGTCTTTTTGACATTGGACTGGATGTGCAGGTCGATATGTGAGGTTTTCGTCTATGATGACACCTAGGTACAATGTCAATGGTGGTACCATTTAGGGATTGAATAGTGAAGTTCTCTTTTTGTAGGGGTGTGGACTTCTTGGGGGCAAAGATTACTAGTTTGGTTTTGTTGGGGTTCAGGACAAGATGATTATTAAACATCCAAATTTTGGTGGAAGTGAGGGCGTTTGGGTGAGTTGTGTAGTTCTTAGGAGTTGTTTGCAGTGCAGATGATGAGCCTTGAGAGAGTGTGGTGTGGAAGTTATTGATAAATATGTTAAACAGAAGCGGGCCTAAAATGGAACCTTGTGGAACCCCAGTGGTGGTGTTTAGGAAAGGAATGTAAGAGTTATGCCATTTAGTTGATCATTGCCTGTTAGTGAGGTAATTAGTGAACCAGTTTAGAGTTTGAGGTGAGGTACCTATGTTAGAGAGTTTTGTTAGAAGGAGAGAGTGGGATATAGTATTGAAAGCTTTAGAAAGATCAAGAAATAGTGAAGATACGATGTTAACCACCATCAGAGGCTCGGTTGACAGTGCCCATGAAGGATATGAGGGCAGTGGTGGTACTATGTCTTGGCCTAAATCCATGTTGGGTGGGGGAGAGGAGGTGATTGTGAGTCAGATGGTGAAGAAGTTGAGAATTAATATATTTTTTCAGAATCTTAGAGATGGGTGATAGTATAGCAATGGGGCGGAAGTTGGTGGTGTCTATGTTGGGGCCCCCCTTGTGTAGATGGAGGATATAATTTTTTTCCAGATGATGGGCATATACGATTCTTGGATAAATCTGTTGTCTGATAACGGAAAAATTATTTCTGTTCAAAACACTGAATGTAGAACAAGTCTCAATGTCTAATCAGCTGAATGAATTCAGGAGATTCAACATTTTGCCAAACAGATCATGTGATGTCCATATAGGAGCTCAAGTAAAGGAAACTCCTATAGCTAACATCACGTTTTTGTAGGGGCCAAGCCCCCCACACCCCCTGCTAACTATACATTCCAACTCAGAGATCGCACTAGAGTGAAGTAAGGAATGGATTTCCCAAACCACAATGTACCACAATCTCTGTACGGTTCTTCGAGTTTATATTAGTGAATGCACAGTGCATTCACTAATATAAACTTTCAAACACTGAGATGTTCAGCCAGATGGAAATTTGAACATCTGTTGTTTTGAGTTTTCTATCTGTGGGCGTCTCAACTCAACATTCTGATATTAAACCATATAGATCTAGTATGAATCGAATATCTGCTACATCAGCCTCACAAATGTCGACACAGTGACAAATGTCATCATGCTACTGCTCATGTTCCTGGCTTATCTTAAGAGCATGCAACTAAGTGTTCAACAGCTACAGCTATGACTGCCTCAGATTACAGTTCAGTTTAGCTAAAATGTCCAGGTTCAACAACTTACTGATCTTAGTTTTAAGAAGAAGTATTTACCTTGAAACACTGTTTGAAAATGCAGACTTGCATATAATGAAAGAAACACAAACATTTCAGATGGCTATTCATTTTCTGCTAGCAGTATATTAAACTTTAGACTACATTCAGTCCATATTTTTGATGAATGGGGACAATGAGACTCTACTTTACTGTTTTTTAGTAGATTTAACATTCTGTTTCCCCTCGATTCCTATATTCTTCCTCTCCCATTCTATACATGTATTATGTCATTGCAAATGCTTCTGTGATGCCATTTCCTACCACCAATTCTGGTAGTCCATTCAGTGGGTTCACTATTCAGCTATTTGCATGAATAAGTAGTTTTACAGATTTAGGCAGTACTAGGTTGCCATGGTTTTCTGTCTGTGTTCTTGCCTTTGCCTATGTACTTTCCTGGACAATTCCTTCACATGATGTTGGGCACCCACACCACATTCTTCTTGTCTGATGTGGACTTGAAAAAGAAGAGTTCTATCTCTTATAATCTTTTCCATCGTGTTCACTTCCTTGTGGGCCCATTACAGCTGTCTGTTCTGGTTTGGCCTCTAGACATGCACAGAGTACTCAAGCTATGGTTTGGCTAAGGTTCAGAGAAGTGGGAGCATTGCTGCTTTGATTCTGAAGCCTATCTCCTGAGGTTAGATTCCAGACATTTGTTGGATGCTGCCATATCCCTCACAGTCTTTCTTGTGTTCGTATTCCAGGTGACATACACTAGAGATGCTCTGCTACTTCATCTGATATATCACACACACAAGTCGCTCTGGCCCAAGTGCAATGCTTTGTATTTGCCTGTAATGAACTTCACTTCTCAGCTTTCCACACACACTTCACCCACCATTCAAAAGTCCATCCTTAGACTTTCATTCTTAATTGCTTATCTCTCGCCTTTTTAGCAGTATCAAGGATAATACTGCTCTCCATTCCCTTGGATATCCCTTATATAAGTACATTGGATATTACCAGTCTCAGTACGGTCCTCTGTGATACTAGTCACATTCCTTATTCCTGACATAAATTTTCTCTCCAAAGCTGAGTAAACTATTATTAAACTATGTAACATTCCAGTTTTTCAGTCCCAATTTTACCTCAAAATCCTTCCAGTTTTTTGTAATAACCTTTATGGGGCTCGCTCATGTCAAATGTCTTGACAATCTGGGTATAATAAATACACTATTTCCCTGCCATGGTTGGCTGTAACTGACTCATAAAAATGGATTAATATTAACTGTCAGATTTATCTGGTCATGAACCCTTGCTGGTTATTTTTCTGCAGATTGTTGTCCTCTTAGAAAACAGCCAGCATATTCATTAGGCTTTTTCACTGACATTCCTTACAGATGCAGTTACTGTGCAAGGCCAGCAGTTCTCAATTCTCTGTCCCTGCAAGGGTTGACCACTTGTTTCCATTTCTGAGGTACTTTTGCAGTGACCAAAGACCTGATGAAAAAACGGGGTGTATATTAGAAGTCCAAAGACACATGCATCTTGGTCGAACTTAAAAGGATGAAAATGTAAAATATTGAAGTGGCTGTTAAGTAAATTCTTTCCCTGGGATAGAATTTGCTTGGCTGTTTCGGTACTTTGCTGTTTTTGGCACTGTAGTGCGGTCTCGGAGTTGGCATACTTAAGTAGGGCAGGTGTGGGGGCACAGGCCCCCAGATCAGGGGGTGTGGGGGATGAATCTCCCCACTTAATGCAATGTTTGAAATTGATTTTTATTTTATTATTTTTTTTGTTGGAACAATCGCTGTTCTGACACTTCGACATTATAAGCTTTTGCTTACATAGGGTGGATCAATCACTGTTTGCTTTTTTAAGCATTTGGTTATTTAATATAGACCCGAAAAACACATAAGGGGATCTTTCAGCACATTGTTCAGATTCCTGTGGACCATTGAAGGCAGACTATCTGATCCCTCTCTCCTTCCTTCCTATATTGATCCCCAAAGGCACACCATCTGATCCCTCTCTCCTTCCTTTCTATACTTATCTCCAAAACTGCCTCCCCACATTTCTCTGCCTTCATCCCTGTTTTGTACAATATCCTTGCTTTCCTTTATGAAGTTACAATGAAGTATTTCAGTCAGTATCACTATTCCTTTCAGTTTTCCAGAACTTTTTATCATTTATAAAGCCTAGGCAGAGTTTCCCTTCCTTCATCTGTTCTGTTATAAAAATTCATTAAATCCGCTTTTCTCATTCTTGATCCCTTCTCCAACTTTGCTTTTAGATCCTTGCTGTCATTCTGATTTGCCTTCTCCACATTTTCAGCCTTTCCTTTCTACTTCATCTGCCCTGTATATGATTTTAATTTTAGCCCCATTAATGCATGGATAAGTCAGCCTTATTTCTCTTCCTAATAACATTGTCTGTAGGCCTGAATACTGCAGCCAAACTTATTCCAAGAGTTTGTTCCCTCAGTTTTCTCAATTCCTTGACTTATTTGTGATCTTTTTCATGTCTTCAGAATCCAGTGTTTGAAAGCCCACAGTCCGCTGTTCATACTTGTGTTGTTCTCCCCAGCAAACAGAAAGGTTGCCACCTTTTAACTGGACCAAAATGGGACATGGGGGTGCAGCCAATATGACACTGGCCACACCCTCTACCGTGCCGCCACCATCAGAGTGGTGAAGGAGATGCTGTTGTGGGTATGACCAATGGCTGCTGGAGTGGCTTGCTGGTTGGTGGGAGTAGCAGCTAGATGGATGAATGACTTTATGGATGGCTTGATAGATGGATGGCTGAATGAATAGATGCACGGCTGGATGGATGGCTAGCTGCATGAATGGATGGCTGGCTGCATGAATGGCTGGGAGCTGGATGGCTGGCTGGCTGGAGTGGCTAGCTGGTTGTTGGGAGTAGCTGCTGGATGGAAGGCTTGATGGATGGATGCCTGGCTGGATAGATGACTGGCTGCATGAATGGATGGATAGCTGGCTGCATGGCTGGCTGGCTGGCTGGATGGATGGAAGATGGCTGGCTGGCTGGCTGGCTGGATGGATGGATAGTGGATGGCTGGCTGGCTGGATGGATGGAGGAGGATGATGGCTGGCTGGCTGGAGGAGGATGGCTGGCTGGTTGGCTGGCTGGAGGAGGAGGATGGCTAACTGGATGGAGGAGGATGGCTGGCAGGCTGGATCGCTTGTTATAAAAAAAAAATCTTGGTCTTTTTTTAGTGGCTGTAGAAGCACTTAAAACAAAGCGCTCCTACAGCTGCAATCTTTGCAGGGCTCTTCCTGCCCTAGTCCCCACCCCTTTTGTGAATTGCAGCCAATTGCTGCACGAATTAAAGCACCTGGACCTAACAGGCAGCAGCTTTGCCTGCAGGTCCAGGTTGGTGGCGTAACTAAATTGCCGTGAAAAAGCTGGAAGTAATTGCCACTTTTTCACAGCAATTCAGTGCGATTGCAAAAGCGGGACTTTTCAGCTCCCACTACTTGATACAGTGGGCAACGGGAAAAGGTGGCTTAACCCGTGAGTGTCCCACTGACAACAGGATGGGTGGTAACCTTAGCAAACAGTGACTTAACTGTTGGCCATTGTTGCTTCTGCATGAACATCCAAGACCCCCTCCAACTTGGGTAGAACCAAATTCAGAACTCTTTCTAGCACATTTGCATATGCAGTAGCTGAACTGCTCACACTCCAAGATCTGTCAATTCTTGCTCCCTCACTAGCTAAAAGCATGGAATTTGAGTCTGTTCTACAGATATTCACAACCCCATTAATGCATCCATCTACTTTCCACTTCCCTCCATTCTTTCTTCCAATCACTCTCTCCCTCTGCTGCACACTATCAGCCCACTAGAAACCACCTCCCTCTCATTAATTGCTAGTGTGAGTTATTGAAGTACTGATGTTGCCATTCTGTTTTGCTTTTAGGGAGTGGTGTTCCTACTCTATCATCTTGTTTTAGGTTCCCATCTTTACCTTAATCACTATTTTACCTCCATCGCTCCCTTCTTTCTTTCTTTCACCAAAGAAGCCACTCTTGCTTCATTGTCTGCATCATCTGTTACTATCCAGACACCTTGCTTTGTTTGTATTATTGGCAAACCTTTCTCCAAATCAGCCTTATTCGGACTAGTTCTATGCTCAGTGTCCTTATTTTACTGAGTACTCACCTCATTTTTCTGTTACTGTGACACCTCTTATTTCCTTTTTAGATTAAAGGTAAAATTGTTTGATATAGCTATCAGTATATAGGGAAAACTGGCAGCTGTCTCATATACAAAAATGTTGTAGGCATGATGGGCAGTACTGAAGGGCTGTTGACTGGATATGAGCAAAGTGCCAAGATTCATCTGAGCAGGGCTGATACAACTGCAGAAGTTAATCTCTTTACTAGCTTAGGTGTAGCATTAAGCAGATATTCTACCTTGGAGTGGATGACTTTGGTCCTTAACTTCGGTTTGAGGAATATCATTCTGTGGACTACCCATGCCATCAAGTGACCCGCCGGTAACTATAATCATAACTGATTTTGCTGGAGGTGTGCAACTGTTAATTTTATTTTTTCTGCATTTTTATCCAGCTATTTTTAAAGTGAGATCTATGCATGCACAAAAACAATTCTGTAACAAAAAAAAAAAAAACATACCCATTTAAATATGGGTTGCAGGCTGCAATTTTGTGGCATGGAGTAATATCCAGCAGTGCATATATGTGCTTCAAGTTTGTTAGTGGAGCAGCTTCCAGCAACAATTCTGTTTGTGCTACAATAAAGTAGCCTTACTGATAGAAGTTAATAACATGCATACTACAACCCTCTCCCTAGCATATTTCATGAGAATCAAGGAAAGAATCTTCATGTTTCACATGCTCCTTTTTGGCTAAACCCTAAGGATTTCAAGGCAGTATCTTAGCCTAAAATCATGTGTTATTGGCATTCCTTTTCTGTGTGGTGAGGGGAGTACTACTATTGTCACAGAGACATTATGTTCCCACCAACTTTTCTGAGACATTTTGTTGCTGCTATACGATATACATTCTAGGTACTTTTCACTTTTCTGTGCTGTTATAATTTACACAATATTGCTATTGAATTAAACACACAAGATGTTTTCACAATAGTATAAGTGGTGATCCGGCAAAGTTTCTTTTCAATATCTCATTATATTTCTACTGATGGACAGTTCAGTAGTTGTCAGCAGTGCATTGTTAATGGACATACAGTGGTTGACAACATGCTACTACTATATATTATATACTTCCTGGAAGGTTTTGCTGCTGTAAATTTACTGATTATGCACTTTAACATGTTAGCACAATATTACTATTGATGAGTACACTAGATGCTCTCAACAGTCTTATAGCTAATTACTGTCATGCATGCATCAACAATGAAAATATTGAATGACCAGCATCATTATATCAGTAGCAATACTGTGCTGAGAACTACCAGCTAATGTGCATTAGCAACGATACAGCAAGGAAACTAACCAGTACATGTACAGCACCAACATCTTCCCATGTGCATATATCAAAGCAGTAATAGTATGCTGGCAAGAACCACTGCATTTCCACCTATAAGAGTGCTGCTACACAGTATTATTGCTGATACTTGCATAATGGCTGCTGACAACACATTATTGCTGCCAACATTTCTGAAACAGTCAAACTTGAAACATATTTGTTTGCACAAAGTTAGTGGAGAGACACACTCGCTGGTTGTTGGCACACAGCATCATTCATGAGGTGCTTGCATTGGTTCTTGTCAGCACAATAATTTTGTTACTCATGTACTTGTATTTGCCATAGAAGTATATTGAGATTATCTGCAAAGTATTACTGTAAATCTAAATATGCTGGTTACGATCAGTACAGTATTGCTGATGCATCTACATTGATTATAGTATTGCTGATGTATACACCCTGATTATAAGCACATTATTCATTCTGATGTATATGCTCTGAATATTACTAACACATTAATGCTGATGTGTACATGCTGATTATTACCAGCACAGTATTAATGTTGATGTGTTTGCAGTGGCTGCTGGTCTGCAATTGTTAATACAAATGCACTGGCCATTATCTCAATGGTAATGGTTGTCAGCAACCTATTAATGCTGAGTCGCATGCAGTAGTTATTGCTATTCATACACTAGGTCTCCAATCATGACCTACTTTGTGTTTGAGAAATAGATGCCAAGAAATATGTCTCTCTAGAGAGGCGAATTTTGGCATCTGTGTCAAGAACACATAAGAAATAGTAATGACTGGGTCACAAATCATTTTCATTGCAAGGATCTTTACCTACTCCATGTACTACAAGTTAGGGGAGAAAAAAGTCCCAAGAGTTTTGCCAACTTTTAAAGCCATAAAGCAATTAGCACTAATAGAAAGGCAATAGCACAATTATGTTACAGGATGTCCGGGAGAAATTAGTGGGATAGACAGCAGACAGAAACAAATCTGTTCTTCATTATGCTGCTCTAATTGTTCTGCTGTCATTTGCTTAATTGAACTGCCTAGTATGATATCCTATCTTAACTGAAGTAGGAGGTGTTTAACATTTATAATCAGGTCTTAGGTGTAGAAGTGCTTAACTGATTTGTATTTTTCCAGATATCAGAGCATAATAAATGTGCTCCAAGCTGCATAGTATGAGTGCTGTAATTTGTACCTTGAAAACAATACAGTATTACTGCGGATGAACTTGCATTGGTTCTCTGCACACAGTTTACATGTTACCATGTTACATGTTTCCTCTAATCTAATAGAAGTATTTGTATAATGGAAGTTTAGCTAATGTGAATCTCAATCAAATTCTGCTTTAAATGTGTAAAAAATGTCTGTATCCTAATTTTCTGTATCCTAATGTCAATAAACTGATGCACAACTTTTAAACATAGGATCATAGGACGTTACTAGGCTTATGGCCCTGGGGCCCTTACAAGGCTAGCCAAGAGTTTATCCCCAAAAAGAAACCTCAGTCAGCACCTGTCACCCCTGTCAGTGAAGGAGACAAGTGAAACCCCTGGGACAAATGTGTGGTTTTCCATCCACTCATTAAGGTTGTGCTTAAAGAGAGTCAGTGAAGTGCTCTGTTTGATGTGTATGGGAAGTCTATTCCAGAGACAGCACAGCCTCTGGGAGACAAACCTGTCTCTCTAGCAGGTTTTGTTGATGTCACATATTAGATTCAAGCCTTTTGAGTGGGTAGTGCATGAGGAGTTAGACTAACGTATATGGAGCATTTCTAGTAGGGCAGGGTCCTAGATTGCTTTGTAGGCAAGACACAGATCACCCCTGACCAATCTGTATGATACCAAGTACAGTGATAGTGATTTGAGCCTGTCTGCACAGGACAAGTGTTGGAGGCCATGGATTGTCTTTATGAGGTATTCAGTGTCCTTTCCAGCTGGTGCAGATGTTTGGAAAGGTACATCCCAAACAGGGCATTGTACTCGATTATTGGTCTAATGAAGGAGGAGTATAGAGAGGTAATAACCTCCTTTTTTCTGGATGCAGTCCCTTTACTTATGAGATGATCCAAGTACAAGGCTTTTCTGACCACTGTCGCTACATGATGGTCGAATGTGAGGTTGTTATCAACCTGAGTGCCCAGGTCTTTCACCACAGGTTGTGTGCTTATGGGATTGCCACTGATGTTATAGTCAGTAGGGATTGTGTTTTTGCCGAATGGTATGATGATACATTTTTTTTTGCATTTAGCTTGAGACCATGACTTTGGCACCAGTCATTAGTTGCTGTGAGACCCTCTTGTAGTATGTTAACATCATTTGGAGAATCAATGACAACACCCAGCTTACAGTCATCCCCAGACTTGGTCAGCCACAGGCCTTTTGTCTTTGCCTGGACTTCTGAGAAATAAATGCCAAACAGTAGAGGTCCCAGGAAAGATCTCTGGGGAACTCCACTAGTGAAAGGTCTGCTATAAGAGGTGGAGGTGCCTATTTTGACTTGGAGGGTCTTGTCAGTGAGCCAGTTGGCCACCCTCCTGATGAGATAGGGATTTACACCAAGTTGTGTTAGCTTTTTGATGATGCTTGAGTGGGGAATTGTGTCAAAGGCCTTGGCCAAGTCAAGGTAAGCTGTATGTATGGGCTTTCCCTCATCCAGGACCTTGGTGACAGTCTCAAAGAAGTCAACTAGGTTCAAAAGGCAAGACCTGCCCTTGAGAAATCTGAACTGGGTGGGGTCAAGTGCTTGGAATTTGCCTATCCCTGGGACTCAATAAACTTTGTGCAGGAATAGTGCTATTCCTGCACAGAGTGAACCATGTCCATTTACCCTTAGCTTTAATAGCAGTGCACCTTGCATATTCATGAAGGTGCGCTACTGCTAAGGCTAAATGGACATGAACACTACTGAGTGCAGGGGGCATGTTTAAGTAGTGCACACAGATCTAACATGCTCCCTGCACTCAGAAAGTGCTGTATGGCACTTTGTAAAAGCACTTCAGTGTCCGCAGACACTGAACTCAAATAAAGTAGTAAAACAGTGTCCATGGACACTGAAATAGATAGGGTATCAAGAAAGTAATGCAGGAGGTGTGTGACAGGTTCTGTTGCACATCCCCTGCATTGTCAAAGTGCCGTACGGCACTTTGCAAGTGTGCTTTCAGTGTCCATGGACACTGAAAACAGGAAGTCTGGATAGGAAGTAATGCAGGGGGTGTGTGACAGCTACTGTCACACACACCCTACATTGTTAAAGTGCTGTATGGCACTTTGCAAGTGCTTTCAGTGTCCCCAGACACTGAAAGCAGATATCCTAATAGGAAGCAATGCAGGGGGTGTGTGACAGGTTCTGTCACACACCCCCTGCATTGTGAAAGAACCGTACGGCCATACCCCTCAACTGTACAGGTTTCTAAAGAATGCCCAGATGCCTGCATCACATACCTCTCAACCTCCTAGAGCAAGAAATATGTACAAAGCCATAAATAAGGGGGTGAACAAAGGCCCAAAAATAGGGACACATTTTATATATTGTTCTTACAAACCTGGAATGTTAATAGAATAACAGGTTTTCATTAACATGGATTTCCTGAAGGGTATGAAGTCTGAAACCAAAATGTCTGTCATTATGGTCTGACTTAAACCCTGAGTGATTTACCAATGATTTGCTAGAAAACTACAGTCACACTTTCTAAGTTTGTAAGAGCATTATTTAAAATTTGTCCCTATGTGTCCCATTACAATTTCCCTTACTGTGACTGACAAGGGGTACAGATACATGTAAATACATGGGTTTATTATTTTTTTTCCATTCTAAGGTATGTTTAAGCATAGCTGAGCAGATGTGCACATTATGGCCCTCTGCTCAACATTGCTTAAACATCCCATAGGAGATAAATAAAAATATATAGCTAAACTCCTAATGCTAAGGTAGCATAGTGGGTAGAGTCCTGGTCTTGCATGCAGGCATTCACAGTTCAAATACCAACACAGGCACTTTATTTTTACATGGGAAAGCAGTGTTAAAATTATTATTTTTATTTTCAGTTATGTAATAATGGATATTTGTGAACCAGAGTAATGTAGCTGGTCTAAAATGGAAGTGTGAGTGCATATAACATGTGAAATCACCCATGTATACACAAGTGTCTCATACATTATAGTCATACCCCATGGTCATGTAATGAAAGCACATAGAGGGTATCATGTAAAGTAAATCATATACACTTATTAATATGTCAGTAATGATTAGTTAAGTCATTATTCTGATATTCCCTAAAAATGAAAAGTGAGCAATGGTTACTAGTTGCTTAGACATAAATGCTAACCAGCTGTCAGCTCAGCTAAGCAGATTTGTGCATTGTTAAGTCATGCTCAGCAATTACCCCTTTAAGCACTGCTCAAATTGGCTTAGTGGGTTTGCGTACCACTTAGCTAACTGAACTCAGCATTTTCAAAATGGTCCAATGATGGCAATATAGCTTTATTTAAACAGTGCAGGCAGGAATACAGCCAGAATCTGTTGTAGCTTGCTCTGAGTAGGAACTATGTCCAGTGCTGGAGAGGGTTTGAGCTTTCTGGCACTGTGCTGGGGTATTTTGGAGTCCAGAGTCATGGCTGGGCTCCTTGTAGCAAACCATGATAACATACTGCTGCAGGGCCAGTACCAGAGCACAAGGGCTCACAGTATAAAGCGGAGGCCTGGGACCATCTGGCACGCAATTTCACCAGTGCCACTGACATCAACCGAACTGGTGAGCGGGTATGGCAACACTATGCCAACCTAAAACAGAGGAAGGGGGTGCTCTTGGCCAGGTGGATCCAAGATGCTCAGGACAGCCATCATCCAGCAGTTTGTAAGTATCCCAGATATAGCTGTACCAAATTCTATCGAGTATGTGATAGACAGGTATGCATAATGTTTGTTTTCTCCCCCTACAGCTGCAGCAGAGAGGGATAGCATTGCTGAGGCTCATGCAGACAGACTGACAATGCTTCAACAACAGGCTGGTGAGTACAGATCTACCTTGCAGTATATAGTGAAATAAATAAGAAGGAGTAAATTGTTTACTGTGTTCTGTGTCTAATGATTAAAGAAACATTTGACAGACTAATAGTCATTTACAGCATATACAGTAGTAGAGCACTGTGTCAGATAATTACAATAAAACCTAAACCACCAACTGTTGTGTTTATTCTGGTATGTTATTGTAAAAATAGAATGTGTACAGGTTCTGCACAGAAAATATGGCTTTGACAGCATGAATTAGCAGAGGTTGTTCTGAGAACCAGCAGGTATGCAAAACAGTAGATTCTGGCGCTGTAAATCAAGATATACATAAAATATGACACATGTTATGCACTAAGATCTGAACTCTGAATACTAATGTCAAATGTATTATAGTGCATCCCGTGCTGTAGTGCTTTGTGTTAACCTTTGCTTTCCAGATTGTATAATTTCAAAGGATTACTACACAGTACACTAACTATCTGCAATGCATGAATCTCAGGATTACAAGGTCAGACTGTCTAACCAAGAGGGTATTAGGCAGAAACCAGTCAAACAAAAGACAGCAGTTCCCCAGTAGCTCAGTGTGATGAGAAATAGCTTAGTTAATTTTGCACACCCAGACATGGTTCGAATTCAGGGACTGGTACTGAGATGTGTGCATATATACACTAAAGAAATCCTGAATATTTGTAGAAACAATCAGAAAATGTTAACAGATATTTTCTCCACAGGTCTTACAGGTAAAGAAATGTGTGTAGTAGCGGTATGAAGGGTATACTAATACACCGTGTACAACTGTAGTGCAAACACATATGCCTATGAATGTCAGCAGGATAGGTACATACACCATGTACTCTCCCCGATATATGTTCCTCAAGGGTCATGCTGTCATGATTAATGGTCACCGCTGCCAATAACCTTGGACACAGATAGGAATCCAGGTAAGTACACCAGTAGCAGACTCACACAGCATCAGTGCAGGGTACCACTTCTCTGTCAACTATGTAACCCTGACATGTACAAGCCCTCCTCCAGTAATAGGTTCATAGGTTCATACTAGGCTATCTGATCTAGGGCATTTATAAGCCTAGCCAGAGTGTGTGTGGCTTTCGCCACCCATTTTAAATTAATTTTGCTATGCCCTTTTTCGAGGTTAGTATACTGTTTCTCTGCCTAACAGTGACACAGAAGTGATACCCGGTGTAAACCTACGATCCCCCATCCACTCATCAAGATTCCTCTTGAAGAAAGTCATTGAGGGACTCTGCCTAACTTGGACTGGGATTTTATTCCAGAGTGAAGGGAGCCTCTGGGTTATGAATCTGTCCCTCCAGCATGTCCTATTTATGTCAGTATAATGTAGCCATTGTCCTTGCAGTCTGCCCCACACCATTACAGGTTGATAGTCTAATGGGTATGTATGTGCATCAGAAGCTATGGGCCATAGGTAGATGTAAATTGAGGACAGACCTATAGAGGATTGAGTTGTAGTGTTGTGAAAAATGGAAGCCTATATAGTTGTTAATGGACTTTTTTCACTCCACCAACCCCTCATCTGCATCAATAAATACTATTCATATACTACCGGTATGTTGTTCTCAAAACCTATTGCTGGGCCATGTGCTCTATTATTGTTCATATATTTACTTGGTTGCATATTCTTCTTCTTTCAGCTTTTCCCAGTTAGGGGTCGCCACAGTGGATCACCTGTCCACTCATGATTGGCAGTGGAGTTTTACAGTGTTGAGTTGCCAGCCCAGCACCCAACCTTCTACAGAAGGTACACACATGCACACACTCACACCTAGGGCAAATTAAGAGTGTCCAATCCATCTACAGCATGTCTTTGGGATGTGGGAGGAAACCAGAGCACTCAGAGGAAACCCACGCGACCACAGGGAGGACTCCACTCAGAAGGCACCCCAGCCAAGGATCAAACCGGAGAACCACTTGCTGTGAGGCAGCAATGTTAACCACTGCACCACCGTGGCTGCCCTACTTGGTTACATATCAACATACCTTATTCAAATACTATTATTGTTGGCTTGTTGCCATCAGTGTAACTTGCATACTGTTAAAATGCTTACTGTTGTTTCATTTATGTATATGTTCTGTTTGCTATGCAACTGTTTCAGATCTGTTGGTTTGGGTTAATTGGATCACCCATGCATGCTGTTATAATTAATTTTGAAATGTTTTGTTCATGACTAACCAATATATATATTGGATAACCTCAACACCATAGCACGTTTGGGAAGGCAGATCCCTGTGTATCTGCCTGTCCTGCCCCATCTGGTTGTGGCACTGGACCCAGCACAGCTGGGACCCAACCTGGAATGTTCTCATCTGCTGGTCTTGCACCACCTTTGGGTGAAACCACCTCAGGGGATGGGGCCTGCCCCCCCAGGCTGGGGTGTGGAGAGGAGTTTGTCACCTGCAGCAAGTTCTAGGGTATGGTGCACAGTGTCATCAGCATGGAGTTGGATGAATGGCTGCTTCAGATGGAGGGCCACCTGGTGCACATCGAGTGGCAGGCTGCCCCTCCTGTCCGGCCCCCAGCACAGCCACCTTCAGGGCTGTGAAGGTGCAGTCGTGGCTGCCCATGGGTGGGGACCTCAGTCCCACTGTATCCATTTGGAGGCTCATAAGCCTCTGATTCCCAGCCACCCTCCCCATCCAAGGTGTTTACACCCTCATGTGTCATATACCGCCCCTTTCTGCTGTTTTGTGTGTCTTGTCTTTCTGCAAATGCAACCTATCCTACCCAACCTACCTCCTCAGTCATACCTACAGCCCTTCCCCAACATCTCACTCTCACTTTAACAAAAAAAAAGGGCATCTGTTCTGCCAAAAAATCATTGCCCCATACATAACTCTACAGTTCGCTCCCATGTACAGTGAAATTAATCAATCTACCCAAACATTACTCTACAAATGTCTGCTGCCAACATCCCTCGCCATGGAATTTGAGGCTGTAAATTCCAAATTCTTCACATTATTCACAGCTATTGCTGCAGAAGAAATGTAGAGCTATGATCCTTTCCTACACCAGTCCTTCACAGCTGGTTTTCCCAATGTTTTACCTCCTGCTTGTCCTCATTTCACCACTTTCCTATCTCCCTTTTGTCTTCTCTTTATTTAAAATTAGAGAGGATGTAAGCGGGAATAAGCGTTGCTAAGCAAATCTAAGAGGACTTAACCGGCTGTTAACATCGCGTAGCTTCACGCAAAACTGTGAAAACCCTCCTACAACTGCTTAAAAGTGCTTTAATCACTTTTCTCCAACAGCCCTTCTTCTGTCCAGCAACAAAATTATCAGCCCTGCCAAGTCTCGATCCCAGGACCCTGTACACTACATAGGAAATCCTGATGCTTTATCAAACTTATCATGCAGTAGAATCATTCAGCAGTAGGGAAAAGACTGTGGAATCAGTCAGGTCCTGTAAATATACATATACGTATATAGCTATAAGGAGATACATATATATGAAAACATATATATATATATATATATATATATATATATATATATATATATATATATATATATATATATATATATAGATATAAATAGATGGAAATATATATATATATATATATATATATATATATATATATATATATATATATATATATAAGTGTGTGTGTGTGTGTGTGTGTGTGTGTGTGCATATAACATACAGTGCAGCCATTTCCCAGAACCATACTTCTCAACCTCTTAGTGCAAGAAATCCAGACAAAGGCTGTCAAAATGGGGGGAACATTGGGCCATAAATAGGGACATATTTTAAATATCACTCTAAAAAATTTAGAAAATTGCCAGAGTAACAGGGTGTGCTGTAGCATACATTTTCCGAAGGATATGAGGTCTGAAACTGAAATGTATGTCATTATGTACTGACATAAATCCTCACATCATCACAGTGATTTACCAGAAAAATACAAATAATTTGTGTAACAGAACATAAATATATAAGCCAAAAACCTGGCCATTCTGTGACAGTCCGGGCATGTGAAAGGTGTGCTCAGAACCCCTTAGTGCAATGATCTGGACCAAGCCTTACAAAGTGGGGGGACTAAGGTATAAAAATAGGGACATATCTGAAATACTTGAGTAGATAAGCTGAGAAAGTTGCTACAGTAACACCATCTGTTCTAAGATATATTGCCTAAAATATCACAATTCCAGGACCCAGTTACTTCTCATTAGTTAGTGACTTCAATCTGTGCATCATCCCACTGACTTGTCAGAAATATACAACAGTTATGGTGACTAGACCTAAGATATGAGCCAGACAACTGGACATCCTATGAGTATCTGGACATAACATAACATTAGGGAAACAACACTGAGCTGCCAAGCATGTCACCAAGCACTGTCCAAACTACAATCAGACTGACACAACACTACCCAAAATCAGCTATGGGGAATTACACATGCATTTGCAAATATATCAGGCACTACAGGGATGTAACAGTAGTGAAAAGCAGACACCGGTGTTAAAGTGCATACCCACAACCAATTGCACCACAGTCACAGCGACATACCTGTAAATCAACTGAACACTAGAGTATAATGACTGTGTGAACAAATATATCCTGTTTGCCGCTCACACACTACCCCTACATATACTGCCCCAAGTCACGGTGTAGTAGGAATTATGAGATGGTACAGGACATGTCTCAGTCTTCCTCTACAAACATATACAGCCAATAGACCACCAGAAACTGGAGCAGCATGCACAGACAGATAGAAGAGAACCCATGACACTCATATCTACCCCCTCCCTACACAGCACAGCTAACATTTACACACTACACTGCTACACATTCTGTTAACAATGGTCAGACATAAACAGACCTCTCAACTGTACAGATTACCACAGAATGTTCAGGCTTTGGCCTCATATATATGGCCTCTTCCTCATAACATGTCTGGGATACTGCTACAACACTGGGCCGATATCAGGAATGAAGGCACTAAATAATGATATACCAAACCTATCAACCTCTTAGTAAATGACATCTGGACAAAGCCTGACATAATTGGGGGACAGAAACCCAAAAACAGGAGCATATTTGAAATACTGTTGTTATAAACAGAAAAAAGTTGCTGGTGTTACAGGGTTTGTTGTAACATATCTTATCTGAGGGATATAAAGTCAGAAACACAAATGGATGTTAGCATTTACTGACTGCAGTCCACACAGTATCCTACTGATTTGACAAGGACAAAACTGTCTGAGGAACAGACCAAACATAAGAGTCAAACCTCTGGCCATTCTGTGGATAGCCTTACAGTTGAGAGTTATGTCATCCACATAACACTGTCAGACTTGAAATCATGCAAAAATGCATGTCCAGACAAACCCTGTTAATCTAGCATTATTTTAACGTGTAACAGCAATACTTACGTTCTGTCCCTAAGTCTGGAACCTTCTCCCCCATTTTGTTGGGCTGTCTTCACATGTCTTGTTGTAAGAGGTATTTCTACCTACCCTCTGTGATGCTGTAGTTCACACACCTTCATGATGTACTCCTCACAGGCAAGGAAAAAGAGCAACTCCCATATGAAGTACTCAATTATAGGAGTGTGTTGCTATGCCATTGGCTATTGGAATAACAACACTGCTGTTCTGCATGCAGTTAGCAAGTGGGGGACACCAAACACTGGCCGTCACCTGCTCATCAGCATTACCTACAAAAGGCAAGCTGCTGCCTATGAAAAACAGATCCATTCCACTACATGTGTAGACAGAGAGAGAGAGAGAGAGAGAAATGAAAAACAAGAATACTTGTAAACAAAACGTATGTCAAACAAGTAAGCATGTAATGGAATGCAGTAGGGTGTATGCAATGTGATGCTACTCAAGTCAGAAGTGAAAAACTTCATGACACCCATGCAGATGGGAACTGAAAGTTCGACTGCTGAATCCTGCACTAAGGCACTGTACGAGCACATCCACTCATGCATGAATCATGCCATCCCCAATAGAACCAAGATGCTCTCCTCCAAAAAAAGGAAGCCAATCTGGTGGTCCCTTGCCATAAACAAACTTCACAACAAAAGGAAGAAACTGTTGCAGAAAAGAGAAAAATCCCAGGATACAAAAAACTCCCTTACCAGCCTCAGTAAGAAGCTGAGATCCCTCATAAAATCCTCCAAAGCTAGTTATGAAAATAAAATTGCCAAAGATTCCAAAGACAACCACAAGGCATTCTATGGCTTTGTCAAGAATCTAAATGGCAATGCTCAGATCTGCTCTGAGCTACAACAGAATGGCATTAAATATACTGATCCCAAGGATATTGCCAATTTCCTAGCAGATCGATTCAGTGCAAACTTCACTCCCCTCTCACCCCTAAAGGTCCCATCTGAATACTGAAAGATTGCCAAATTCTAGTAATAACAGCCACACAGGTAAAAAACACACTGTCCAAAGCTAAGAATACAGCATCCATGGGACCAGACAACATCCCAGGCTGTGTACTATATGAACTACAAAATGAACTGGCACCTCACCTAAGTGTCATGTTTAATCATAGCCTCAACTCAAGCTTTGTGCCCACTGAGTGGTGCACAGCTACAGTTATCCCACTCCACAAGGGGGATCCACATTGGATACCGGGAACTACCGCCCCATCAGTCTGATGAGCCTGATCTGCAAGGCCATGGAATATATTATCATGAAACTTATGAACAAAGACATTGGCAACCTTCAAACACTGGATCCCATGCAGTTTGGGTTTGTGAAGGGCCGATCTTGCCTCCTGAACTTGATTGACTTCTTTGAATCAGTCTCCAGAGCCGTGGACAAGGGTAAGGTGGTCCACACAGCCTTGGACCTTGCCAAGGCCTTCAACACCACTCCCCACTCTGGAATCATAGATAAACTTACTTAGCTGGATATTAATCCCTATGTCACTCAATGGGTTGCCAACTGGCTTACTGAAAGAACCCACACTGTAAAAGTAGCCGACTTCAAATCCAGCTCCAGACAAGTGACAAGTGGAGTACCTCTGGGTTCAGTCATGGGACCACTTTTGTTTGGCATCTACTTCTCTGAAGTACAGGTCAAAACTAAGGGACTCTGGCTAACAAAGTTCACAGATGACTGCAAACTGGGAACCTTTATTGAATCCCCAAATGATGTGGATATTCCACAAAAGGGCTTTACAGAAACAGATGCTTGGTGCCAGAGCCATGGGCTCAAGCTCAATGCCAAGAAATGTATAGTTATCCCCTTTGGGAAGAAACATGCACCCAGGAATTACTACATAGGTGGCAGTACACTAAACACCGAAAGTGTGATAAGAGACTTAGGGACACAGGTGGACAGTGGTATCACCTTTGATAACCACATCGCTACAACAGTCAGGAAATCATTCTATGTAGCACACCTCATCACTAAGGGCTTTTCATCCAGAAAAAAGGAGGTCATTGTCCCACTGTACTCATCCATCATTAGACCCATTATAGAATACAACGCCCCATTTGGTATGTACCTCTCAAGACATCTGCAACAACTGGAAAGGCCACAGAAATACCTCACTAAAAGAATCATGGGCCTAAAGCAGATGCCATATGCTGACCGTCTAAAAAAACTCCACCTATACTCTGTCGCATATTGTCTACTTGGAGGCAATCTCTGCTTAACATACAAGTCCATGTCAAACCCAGAGCTGTTGGACATGCTACACTTAAAGAAATCCCAGTCCCTCAGAGACATGCTCCAGGGTTTTAAACCTTGTCATCACAATGAACAAAACATGCTGGAGGGATAGGTTCCTGACCCGGACACTCCCCAGACTCTGGAATAGACTGCTGGAATAGACTGCCCATACATGTCAAGCAGATCACCTCTTTGGACCTCTTCAAAAGGAACCTTGATGATTGGATGGGAGATAGGAAATTCACCTCGTGGATCACATCAGTCGCCCTGCTAGACAGGGATCCAGGGAAGTAAATATTGTGGGAAGAAATAGCCAAGGAATTGTTATGGCTAGGCTTGTATAGGCCCTAGCCTAATACCAACCTATGAACCTATTAATCTATAATGGGAAATAGGAAGTTAAACAAATATGTCTCAAAAAGATTTGCTGTACTAATATATTACTGAACAGCAGCTATGGCCATAGCATCTGGCTCTGTCTGCAGAGACATACATCACAGCTCAGGCTCCTGAGTCATCACAGGAAAGGATGGCTCACATATGACTATTACTGGAGTGTTTGTTGAACAATACTGTCTGTGACACTGCTAGGCCAGCTACTGGGATGTCGTAAATATCTATATGTTACTCGTGAATACAACTATGATACACATGTTTGTCTTACAAATCTAAGAAACTTATACAGGGTATGTGCATAGTAAACTACTGTCGCAGAAGTGTGTGTTGAACTGTATGTGATATACTGAGGTCATTCCATTTAACTGTCCATAGTGCTGCACACTGACAACATGTGTGCCTTATATTTATAGTCATTTCCACATAGAGCTGTGTTATGTCTGGCAAATCATTGGCAAATCTGTGAAGACTGACATCAGAACATACTAGCATACATATGAATATCCGATATCCTCCAGGGTATTTCTGTGAATGCAAAGCCTACTGTGCTATTAACTGACTTAAGTGTGTTACAGCAATATTAATAAGGTGTCACTAATTTTGGGCCATTGACCCCCATTTATGTGTGCCATCGTCCAGATGTTCTGCTCTAACAGGTTGAGAGGTATGACTGAGCAGCAAGTGTGTAAATATAGTGTGCCATACTGACATAGAACATATATGTATATCAGGTATTACCTGTGCATATGTATGTATGAGTAGGCATAGCTGGAAGCCTCAAAACAACTGACATGAGAAGCAAAACATCAGGTAAATAAGCTGTACATGTTGTAGATGTGTGTAATCATAGTTTCAGTGCATCCAACAGACATAAATGTCTACAGCTACTGGTTGTTGCATTGCCCTGACACAGAAATGGGTACTAGAATAAGCATGATTATCAGATTGAAATTGGATAAGTATCCATCTGTGTTATGACCTCGTGTCCATGCCTACTACAAACAGCTATATGAGCACCTACATAGCTGTATGGACTCAGCAATACCTGACTCATAAAATCTGCTTCCACCAAGGTAGAGTAATCCCCTTTGCTGCACAGCAAACCGCATGATAGGTCACTATATTGGCTGTACAGGGCCAAGTAGGAGCAGGCACCAACTTGAAAGCAAGTCCACCTTTGTCTATACAAGCATATAAGGTCATAGGTGAATCACTGTAAGGCTAACTATGAGTACAAATTGGACACCTCCACCAAGGCCAATCACAAGGCTGTCTTCGCATATGTCTTCAATCGCAGAGGCAACAACCCAACCCACCCTGTACTGGTGGGCAATGACACCACATACACACATGACATAGCTATAATCAACCTACTGCAGACAGGTTAAGTAAAAACATCACATCCCTGTTCCCCCATCAGTATAGGTGGGTATGCACAGCACCTGCACCCCCTCCCCTCATCATCAGGGAGCAGGTCCATAATTCCTACTCAAAGGCAACAAAATTAAGTCTCCATGGGACCTGATAACATCCCTGCCTACATATTACATGAACTCAGGCATGTGCTCCCAGCTCCATTACACACTGTAGTCAAACAAAGCCTGAGCACCATCGACATCCAATCTGCATGGAAGATGGCCACTGTCATCCCTCTACACAAAACTAAATGATGAATGGAGGAGTATGCAATTTACTGGCCCTCATTAGGGGGAGCATGACACATCAGGACCAGGAGTAAAATGCAAGTTCATACTGTGCTGATAGATGACAGGGGTATGATGTGGTCGTAAGTGGTGGTTAGTGCTAGTCAATGTTGACGCGCAAGTTCTGTAAATAACATTTACCAATGTATGAGGTCCTGTGATGTGTTTCCTTGTTTATGTCTTCCAGGTGAAATACAGCATGCCAGATAGCCACCATACACGGATGCTGAGACATCAGCAATCATTGACACCATGTTCCAACACCATGGGGTGATGTTTGTCCATAGCCAGTAGCATCTGCAGAAGTGGATCGCCCTGTTGGGCGACCTTGTCCACAGGGTAAATGACTTGGGCCAGTATGGACGAACATACAAACAGGTCAAGCATCGTGCAACTGACCTCATCTGTCATGTCTGGCAAAGGGCTGCTGCTGTGGCTAGGGACCACACAGCCACAAGTGAGGGTCCTGCTATGCAGGCCCCACTTACACTAATGGAGGTGCTCCTTGCCAACCTTGGAGCACCTGCTACATAACAACAGCAGAGTCAAGACACCCGCATTGTGGAGGTGGATGGCAGCAAGAAAACAGGCAAAGAGCGTGCAGGTAAGGTCCCAGTGGACATCAATCTACTACTGTAGCAGCCATACTGGCATCGAGTATCTAGATGCATATGTCAGTTAAAAATGCAGTTGTGGGAGAGGTTTTGTAATGTACAGAAGTGCACATCTATGGTGGAGGACAGCAAATTGTGTAGTATCGAAGCGTATACTGTACATGTGCAGAAAAGCAACATTCATCTTGTACAAATGCCACATGTGAGTTTGCTGACAATACTTCTCTCTCACAGCCAAATAGTTCCTTCCGGTTTGGATGTGGGACAGCAGCCTGAAGCTGGTGAGTATGGAATCATCCTGTTGTGGCTCACCAATTCCCCAAGCATGTTAAGGGCATAAATTTAACCATGCACACAACTGTCACTCTTAGTCATATTGCAATATGTGCATGCTCACTTGTGGTGGGGTTAACTGCATTGCATCACAGTGGTCATCACAGGGGCCTGTTTGCAGGAGATGTAACATATCTGTAGCATACCTCACAACCTGTCAGTGCAAGAAATCTGGACAAATACTGACAAACTGGGCGGACAAAGGCCCAAAACTAGGGACATATTTTAATATTACTCTTATACTGTGGATAGAAAATGTGTACACACCCCTGTTAAAATAGCAGTTTTTTTGTGATATACAAAAATTAGACAATGATAAATCATTTCAGAACTCTTCTCACCTTTAATGTGACCTGTAATCTGTACAATTCAATTGAAAAACACTTGTATGTATTATAGTGCTGCGTACACATGACGTGCTCCACATAGATTATATGCCTGGGACATAACACGTAACATCTTACAACAGGTAATCTTGGGGATGTTCATGCATGGTGAGATAACCCACCAGACATAGTGATTGGTCTTGTCTACTGCTCCTACAAACCTGCACAACTGATAGAGTGACAGACTTTGTAATCAGCATGATGTGTCAGTCAGGTACAATGTCTAATGCTAGCATGTGTGTTAATACAGTAACTGTGACATATTTGGCAAGATATCACAGGAATGCTCATTGTTAGGGGACAGAGACCACATATGGGTTTCAAACATATGTATATTCCATCTACATTTGTACAGATGACTGGTATGGGCTGTATAGTGTTACATGGTGCATGTGAGGCAAATACCATTAACAGGCTCTTTAAAGTAATGTCATGGGTATGAGGTCAACAGGCCTTAAAATGGCACAACCTACACACATAACAGTCACAGGGAATATGCTTCACACACTACTAGAGTTGTCAGTATTGAGATTAGAACCCTTACCTAATTTTAAGCTGTTATTGCACACACCACAGAGTTTAGAGTGGTGACAAGTGTATACAGGTACATCTAAGGTGAATGGCATCAGCAGGCCTTGTAATGTAGGGCAATGGGATGTGTACTGGGTGGTACACACCTCAAAATGGTAAAACTCATACCCCCAGAGGATATGACTCACATCCATACACACGGGGATGATGTGATTCTCACAGACAGACACACGCACATGCACATATACACACACACACACACACACACACACACACACACACACACACACACACACACACACACACACACACAGTATCACAGTTGCCAGTATTGGGTTTAGAGCCCCTGCCTATCCAGTTATGTGTACTACAGTGTTATGCAGTTATCACACGTCAAAGAACTTATAGGATTTAACAGTGTCGCAAGGTATGTCTAAGATGAATTACATCAAGAGCCCTTGTAAAGTATGGCAATGGGAATGTACTGGGTGGGAAGGGCATCAAAATACATTACCACATACACACAAACACCATTACACACACACACACACACACACACACACACACACACACACACACACACACACACACACACACACACACACACACACACAGACACACACTTGCTATAACTGAGTGTAGAACCCCTGCTTATCTAGTTATCTTTACTATACTCTTTCTTAGTTATTGCATGCACCACTGAGCTTATAGGACTGAGTGCTGTCCAAAGGTACTTCTAAGTGCAATGACATCAGCAGGACTGTTAAAGTAGGGCACTGAGAAGGTTTGTGGGTGGGGACATCCTCAAAATACTTCAGCTTACAAACATACACACTTATTCACACACACACACACACACACACACACACACACACACACACACACACACACACACACACACACACACACACACACACACACACACAAACTCACCAGAACTGGGAATAAAACCCCTGTCTATCTAGTTATTTGTACTATAGTGTTACACAATTATCACATGTGCTACAAAGCTTGTAGGGCTGACAAGTGCACAAAGGTACTTCTACGGTGACTGACATCAGCAGGACTGCCAAAGTAGGGCACTGGGATGTATACTGGCTGGAAAAGTCCTCAAAATACTTCAGCCTACAAGCGTACACACACTTGTACACACACACACATTTGCCAGATTGGGACTAGAACCCCAGCCTATCTAGTAATTTATACTATAGTGTTACGCAGTTATCACATGTGCCATGGAGCTTATAGTGGCAATGACATCAACAGGACTGCTAAGGTAGGGCAGTGGGATGTGTACTAGGTGGGAAAGTCTCAAAATATTTTGACCTACAAACACACACACACACACACACACACACACACACACACACACACACACACACACACACACACACACACTTGTCAGAACTGGAACTAGAACCCCTGCCTATCAAGTTATTTGTATTACAGTGATACACAGCTGTTGCACATGCTACAGAGTTTATAAGGTTGACAAGTGCACAAAGTTACTTCTAAGGTGACTGACATCAACAGGACTACTAAAGTAGGGCAGTGGAATGTGCTTTGTGTGGGAATGTCCTCAAAATACATCAGCCTGCAAACATACACTCTTACACACACATTTGCTAGAACTGGGAATAGAAGCCCTGCGTATTTAGTTATTTGTACTATAGTGTTACACAGTTATCACAAGTGCCATAGTGCTTATAGGGGTGGGGCTGAGCAAAGGTACTTCTAAGGGGAATGACATCAGCAGGACTGCTAAAGTGGAGCACTGGGAAGTGTACTGTGTGGGAGTGGCCAAAAACTGTTTCACCTACAAACAAACGCACACACTCTCACTCACTTACATGTGCCAGGACTGAGAGTAGTACCCCTATCAATCTAGTTATTTATACTATATTGTTACGCAGTTATTGCATATGCTGCAGAGCTTATAGGGCTGACAGGTGTGCAATGTTACTTCTAATGTGAACGACAGCAGCAGATATTGTGAAGTAGGGCAATGGGAAGTGTACTGAGTGGGAAAAGCCTCTTAATACTTAAACCTACAGACACACACACAGACACACACACACACACACACACACACACACACACACACACACACACACACACACACACACACACACACACACACTCACCAGAACTGGGAATAAAACCCCTGTCTATCTAGTTATTTGTACTATAGTGTTACACAATTATCACATGCACTACAGAGCTTGTAGGGCTGACAAGTGCACAAAGGTACTTCTAAGGTGACTGACATCAGCAGGACTGCCAAAGTAGGGCACTGGGATGTATACTGGGTGGAAAAGTCCTCAAAATACTTCAGCCTACAAGCATACACACACTTGTACACACACACAGACACATTTGCCAGAATTGGGACTAGAACCCCAGCCTATCTAGTAATTTATACTATAGTGTTATGCAGTTATCACATGTGCCATGGAGCTTATAGTGGCAATGACATCAACAGGACTGCTAAGGTAGGGCAGTGGGATGTGTATTAGGTGGGAAAGTCTCAAAATATTTTGACCTACAAACACACACACACACACACACACACACGCACACACATGCACACACACACACACACACACACACACACACACACACACACACACACACACACACACACACACACACACACACTTGTCAGAACTGGAACTAGAACCCCTGCCTATCAAGTTATTTGTATTACAGTGATACACAGCTTTTGCACATGCTACAGAGTTTATAAGGTTGACAAGTGCACAAAGTTACTTCTAAGGTGACTGACATCAACAGGACTACTAAAGTAGGGCAGTGGAATGTGCTTTGGGTGGGAATGTCCTCAAAATACATCAGCCTGCAAACATACACTCTTATACACACATTTGCTAGAACTGGGAATAGAAGCCATGCATATTTAGTTATTTGTACTATAGTGTTACACAGTTATCACAAGTGCCATAGTGCTTATAGGGGTGGGGCTGAGCAAAGGTACTTCTAAGGGGAATGACATCAGCAAGACTGCTAAAGTGGAGCACTGGGAAGTGTACTGTGTGAGAATGGCCTAAAACTGTTTCACCTACAAACAAACACAAACGCACACACTCTCACTCACTTACATGTGCCAGGACTGAGAGTAGTACCCCTATCAATCTAGTTATTTATGCTATATTGTTACGCAGTTATTGCATGTGCTGCAGAGCTTATAGGGCTGACAGGTATGCAATGGTACTTCTAATGTGAATGACAGCAGCAGATATTGTGAAGTAGGGCAATGGGAAGTGTACTGAGTGGGAAAAGCCTCTTAATACTTAAACCTACAGACACACACACAGACACGCACACACACACACACACACACACACACACACACACACACACACACACACACACACACACACACACACACACAAAGACAGGTGATGTAATATTGTATCCCCCACCTCAGTACTATTACACAATGGAGCTTGCCCTCATGTTGACACGTGTGACTGGTTATGATCAGTATGCCACTGTCCACAGCTGGACATAACTATATGCCAATCAGGGTATCCGAGTGTACGACTCACTATCTGTGTGTCCCCCTGTGTCTCTCTCTCATCACTCGTGCCTCTCTCTTCCCCATGTCTATGTATGTGTATGCTTGACATATTGTTATCTGTTGCCCATATATATGTCTGTGTATCACATGCAACAGATGCAGATATATCACATATGGGCCACCTACAGCTAGCTGAGTGTAATTCAGTCTGAATGGTATGTGTAGGGACAGTTAAGATGTACATAACTGTCTGTATGCAAAGACATATATGCACAATAGAGTTATATAGTCTGATGTGGGTTTCGACATAGCCTATGATTCTCTATGTGTAAGAGCATGCCCACTATGACCTTCTAGAATGAGAGTGGGACTCCATTCCAGAGATAGTTGTACTCCGGTCCAGGGTTTTGTGTGCTATAACCATACCTCTCAAAAGTAAACAGGACTTTCCTAGAGGTATTGGGTTTGTTTTAGCAGACATTTTCTGACATATCTGAAGTCTGACACTGCAATGTATTGTGTCATTACCTTCTGACAGACATCCTCAAATTATCACAGTGTTTACCAGAGGAATATAAGACATATGATCCACAGACCAATATTATGAGCCTGACTATATACATTCCTGCTCAAAAAGGCCAGTTGATAGGTGTGGCTATAGCCAGTTGACTGATGCAGCTGTGTAAACAGTCCAGCAACATGATGATATACTGGCTGGGGATCTCCTGCTTGTGTGGTATGCTTCTTACCTGAAAAGTCATATCCTGGTGTGGCCATACCTCTCAACTGTACATTTTTTGGCAGATTGTCCAGGTGTTTGTCTAGAAGTTTCATCTAGTCTACATAAACTTGTGTTTTTATGGAAAATTAGTTGCATATAATTGAAGATTGACATTACAAAATAATGACAGACATTAGTGTTTCAGACTTCATAACCTTCAGACAATTCCTGCTTATCCAAAACCCCTTATTTTACCAAATTTCTCAGTATGTAAGTGCAATATTTACAACACGTGCCTATCATTGGGTCTTTGTCCAACTTTTATTTATGACCTTGTCCAGATATCTTGCTGTCAGAGGTTGGGAGGTATGGGTATGGGTACAGAGTGCATTCTACTGTGCAGAAATGTCCATTATATGTGTAGTATATTCCACATAGCACTGTGATTTCCAGGTATGTCAGTGGCTGAGCAGTACAGAGTAATGTGGTTATCCACTGAAAGACAGTTGTGTATAGGTTGATAGGCTGCTATGACATTAGTAGGGTATTGGCCCTGAAGCCCTTATAACTCACGCATATGAGAGTGTAGCCCATGTTACAACATGTCAGTACACAGATCCCCTGTCCAACAGGGACACAGGTAGGATCACAGGACTGTATTTTGTGTTTCCCATGCAGTTATACAGGGAGCACATCACTAACGGTATTGAGGCACTTGGATTGCTGTTGACAGGGAGTGTATTCCACAGATGGGGCAGTATGTGGTACACATATCTGTCACACCAAAAAGCCGTACTGATATCACAACCCAGGTTGATGCTGCGCCTACAGGTTGATGGAGTAGGCCTTGTGTTCCAGATGTGCAACAGTCCCATCAAGGCAGGGTCTGGATTATTTTGAATGCCAGACAGGGTTCACCTCAAAAGAGTCTCTATGGAAGAGGGTAGAGGGACAGTGCTGTTAGCCTATATGTGTAGGGTAAGTGTTTGGGGTTTGGGGTAAGGCCTTAGTGTTTGCAAGACCCTGGTGTGTGGAGTCTACATGGTCTGTGGTGTGTAGGTCTGTGGAGTTCTCATGTGATTTTGCCTCTGAGGTGTCCATTGTTTGGGTTTTGTTTTGCTGCGGACCTCCACTTACATGGGTGTGTGTTGTGTATTTGTAGCTGATGTTTACTGACTCCTTACACTGCATGGCATATATGTTACTGCATAATCTGTTCTGGTGTGCACATTCTCCATTTGTCTTGCCAGTGGTTCCGCTTCCCCTTATGTGTGTCTCTTTGTCATTCCGTAGTCCAGTCACAGGCTTTGGCCACAGTGGCTGCTATGTATTTGTAATTCTGATGTGGGTGGGGTACATGCCGTTACATCACTCATAGGGTTGTGGACTTTACACCACTGAGTGTACCTATTTAGCAGGTTCTCCATCACTGCACCACTCCATTTGCTGCGGCCCTTAGACAGTTTGTGTTCCTATATGTTATTATGAGGCTACATGTGGGCCTAGCTGTCATACCATCACTGACTGACATCTGGACAGGCCCAAATATGACAGTCAGACAAAGGCCCACACATGGGGACAGGGTGTTAATAATGTTCTGCCTAACATAGACAGTTCGGAGACCAGTTTGGTAATTGCTTGTTTGTTCTTGTGGGTATGACGTCTGCTTCCCCACTCTCTGCCATTTCTGCTTTGACATGCCTCTTTCTTGTTTTGCAAATAGTTGGAAGGCAAATGCAATGTTAGGACAACCATAACAGATATACAAGGCATACTTTTGCTCCTTCTGTGACAACCTGTGTCATTCCAGGGGTATGGCTGTTGGCCAGTGACATGTTGTCAGAGCTCAGCTGACACAGGAATGTGGCAGCCTTTTATACACTGGCAGTGCACTGAACTTCAGGTGCCTGCTGTCCTACTAGGCACCATACCTCTCAAATTCTGAGAGCCAGACATCTGGACAAAGCCATAAGTAATTAGGGGACAGATGCCTAAATATATGGACCAGTTTTAAGTATTGGCCCTACAAACCTTGAAAGGTGATTCAATAACAGGTTTTGCATTAGCATGTGTGTTTCTGTAGAGTATGAAGTCTGACACTACAATCTGTTATTATTTTCTGACCTTAGTCTTATGTGATTTGCCAATGAATTGCCAGACAACCACTATTTCATGTTATACAGACCACAATTATGATGCAAACCTCTGGACACTCTACAATAGGTCTGTACACTTGGGACATATGGGAGGTGCTGTTTAGGTTACTCCAAGCTGTGTACTGTCCATATGTCTGCCCCCCTGTCCATGACCTGTACACATTTCCTGCATTAGCAGATATTGACATCTGGACAGTGTGTACAACTCTTACCATAGGTGTAGCTGACATGCAGAATACTTGGCACTACAGTTCTTGGAATATAGCCCTGTCAAAGACAGCACTGACCTAGGCCACTACGACACAACAGCTAGGAGTAAGAACTGGCCACATCCTGACAGTATTAACCACACATATACATAGCTCATTGACCCCTGCATATTGTGGACATGCAACAAGTTATCATGTTGATTGGGACAGCCCTGGTAATGTGTGCTCTGCTGCTATTTCCCTGCAAACATATGTTACTGCATTTCTATGGGAATATGGGTGTGGGGGGCACACCTGTCAACTGTACACATTTGCACAGACTGTGCTGATATTTGCTTTACATTTTGGGTCCATTTAGCATAGTATTTTGCCCTGTCTTGGAGACTAGAGGCATATCACTAAAGATCACAGGTCAGAATGTAATGGCATGCATTTGAGTTTCAGACTTCTTACCCTTCAGAGCCTTACTGCAACTGCAAGACTTGCTGTGCTATCACTGTGTAAGTCTATAGGGGGTATTTCATCATTGTTGCCATTTGTGGGCATTTGCCAGACATTTCTTTATGGATTTCTGCAGCTGACCTGCTGAGTGAGGCTGAAGAGTGAGCATGGGACCCCCACACTGACATCTATGTCTGTGACCTGTGAACCCCCCATTAGTTGGCCCCCACATATACTGCATTGGGATCTGTCACCTTGGATATTACTGCATAGTATGGGGAAGTCAGTATTGGGCAAACATTTCCTGGTGTCCCACATAGCTGTCAGTTGTCTGCTGCTATCTCAGTAGGCCACCCCATTCCTGTGTAAGTCTATAGGGGGGTATTTCATCATTGTTGCCATTTATGGGCATTTGCCAGACATTTCTTTATGAATTTCAACAGCTGACCTGCTGGGTGTGGCTGAGTGAGCATGGGACCCCCACACTGACATCCATGCCTGTGACCTATGAACCCCCCGTTTGTTGGCCTCCACATATACTGCATTGGGATCTGTCACCTTGGATACTACTGCATAGTGTGGGGAAGCCAGTATTGGGCAAACATTTCCTGGTGTCCCACATAGCTGTCAGTTGTCTGTTGCTATATCAGTAGGCCACCCCATTCCTTTGCATGCATGCAGCAATACCATAGATATGCTTCCAGAATATACTACTCCATTCATTTATTGTTAAGAAGACTGACTTACCTTGTGCCTGCAGCAGCTGTGAGGATGGTGCTTGAGGGCTGCCTATGTTGGATGCATGAAGTACACAGCCTATACATGGTAAGGTACAGGTAGTGTGATGTGTATGGCATTCATTTTACTGTGTATGTGAGTCAAAGAGCAGTGTCAGTCCCTGGGACCCTACCGTGTCAGTATGTGTGCTATGTGTTGCCGCTTTGCCAAGACCAGGGCATACTGGGCATGCCTCCATCTGCCTACAGGAGCTGGCTCAGGGGATTCCTCCTCCAAGTCCCTCTGTGCCAGTGGGGACCTTGGCAATGGTCGGGGGCTGTGTGGCCCTTTCCCATGCTGTTCTTACTGCAGCTGTTTCCACAGGATCATATTGTGTAGCATAGCACATAATATCAACATGTATGCACATTTGGCTGGGGAGTACTGAAGGGCTCCAACAGATATGGCAAGGCAGTGGAACCGTGATTTGAGTATCCCAAACACACTCTCTGTAATAAATAACTCCAAAAAATAAAACTAAATATAACATCCATGGGAATCAAGCAAGCGGTCAACAACTAAAAGTTCAAAATAAAGGAACGCAGACTATAAAACCAGTCCAAGTTTAATGACAGAAGTAAGCGCTTTCACCTTTCGGCTTCATCAGACATGATTTAAAAAACAATCTATTGTTTAAATATACAATCCTTGCATTCAATTGGTGAATAAAACAGTGACATCATTTAAACAGATATTCTAAAAAATTAAAAAAAATTTTAAGTAGATTAATAATAGAATAAATGTTTAAACATCTATGGTGTATATTCAACTCTGGCGCTAACACCGTGTGATAAAAATATATGAAAAATATATAAAACTGCAGCATAAAAGCATAAGTTTCTTAAACCAACACCTAATAGCTCTATAACACATATAAAATAATTTAATAATTATGAATTACTCTACTTAAATAAATAAAACAAAATTGTAGTATTCATAAATTCTGCCATCTATAAGGGACATAAGCAAAATAATAATCAGTTTTTCATGCAGACAATGTAACTCTTCGCTTCCGTAAAATGGGTTTTAATGAGGCTTTATCATTCAGCCCAGGCACACTGTCTGCTAAACATCTAATAATCCACCTAAGTTCACTTTCTTCAGTGATGGTGACAATGTCACCACCTCGTATACTCGATTTAAAGGCTTGCATAACTGAAAAAATGAAAGTGTGACTTGGGCCCCTATCTATAAAATGTTTCGCTAGGGCATTGGTATGGGTACCAACATGCATATGGTAAACATGTTCCCTTATGCGTTCCCTAAGTCTCCTATTAGTCTTTCCAATGTAGAAACACTCACAGGAAACGCACCTAGCTAGATAAACTACATGTTCACTCTGACAATTAGTAATGGTGTGAAAGGTAAACTCTTCCCCTGTAACTGGATGTACAAACGAGGTCCTCTCATCTATGTATGGACATTGTTTACACTTCTTACAGGGATGTGTATTCCCTAAATCAAAAGAAGAATGATGGAAAGCCCTGTCTAATGGACGTTGACAGAGCATACGCTTCAAATTCTTCCTATTCCTAAATACATAACCTGGTTTAGGTCCTACTACTTTACTGATATTCTCATCTAATAGAAGTATATCCCAATACTTTTGGAATACATCCTTAATCTTACCTACATCTGAGGTGTAAAACATTGATATCCTCAAGTGTCCCATATTATAGAGGCTCTGCACCTGGTTCTCAGTGGACCCTCCTTCAGAAAAATATGGTTTGGCTCTGGTTGTTCTAAGTGAAGTTGCGACACTGATAGCTTCATCAACTTCACACTGCCTATACCGTCTCTCCAATAACTTTTCCTTGAGATGGGAGACTTCTAACTCAAAACCATCATCAGTTGGATTAAGTCTCAAGGCCTTCATGGTCTGCCTCTTTACTAAATTCTTAAAAACGAATGGAGGGTGCATACTCTCCCTATGAAGTAGCGTATTCCTATAACACGCCTTACGATAGATGGCTGTGTTCAACAAGCCCTTACCAAGCCTAACTATATCCACATCAAGGAAAGAGATTCTATATCTGGAATAATTAACAGTGAAACTAAGAAAACTAGTCAAACTGTTAACAACTGATACCAACAAAAGTAACTCTTCTTCAGTGCCATACCAAATGAAGAACAGGTCGTCTACAAAACGTTTATAAAACGAAACATTACTTCGGAACTCAGGTAGAGAAAAGAGCTGTTCTTCCTCCCACTTAGCCATCACTATATTGGCGTAGCTATTGGCACATGAAGTGCCCATAGCTACGCCATCATTCTGTAGAAAAAACTCATTATTAAAGGTAAAGATGTTATTCTGGAGGACCGTCTCTAAAAATAGAGTTAACTGATCTATTACAACAGGAGTCAAATCTGAGTGTTCAGTCAAATACTGATGTACCATAGACACTCCCAAGTCATTGGGAATTACTGTGAACAGACTCTTTACATCCATAGTGACAAGAATGTAAGATGCATCATCAGATAATCCCCTGGTGAATGTATATAACTCCAAAAGAAATTGCTTACTGTCCCTTAAAATAGTGGAATTCGCATCGACTACTGGTCTAAGAAAATACTCCAAATATAATGACAGGGGTTCTGTGACCCATCCTCTCCCAGCTACTATCGGGCGTAAAGGAGGTTTCTCCAAAGACTTATGAATCTTGGGAAGGCCCTGAATAGCTGGGATAAGTGGCTTATTAACTCTCAAAAATTTCAATAAGGTGTAATCTATATCACAACATTTATAAAGATCATCTAACATGTCATAAATCTTAAATATAAATAAATGTCCTTAATCAGTTTGTAGCCTTTCCTTTGTATCTGAACTTCTCTCAAAAATGCTGATTGTTTCCTTATATTTGGCTAATGGTGCAAGTGGTTTGCAAAGATCTGAGAACAAACTAGTTTCTTTTTATTTCATGCATTTTTACTACTTAGGCCCTGGATTTGGGACAACCTCCTTCAAATGTAACAAAAGCATCCATCTCTTAGTTGTTCATTATTGTTTATCCATCGTAAGTGTAGTACGTCTTGATGATGAATGTTTTGTTTACATACCTATAAATTGATTTTCACAGTATTTAATCTCTGCTAACTCATCTTGGTGCCCTATTTATGATATATACTCATTTTTATGTGGTACTACTTTGCAGCCAACTAACACTGTGAGGGCAGCCCTCAGCAAACCAATTTAGTCATTTTGTAACCATCCTTTAACTTTCCTCTAGCTGCAGTCTGTTTGCCTTTGCTTTAACCTATTTTCATCAAAACTCTTATACTTTTAATTCAGTTTTTCCTTTTGTACATTTTGTTCTAACTTGCAACCATCTTTCATTAAGATCATACACATAACCTCACTCTTCATATTAGCTTATCCTATCATCTTTATAAAAGATACTTTCTTTTCTCTTTCTGGTGTTTGTCTGTTAAAATTTTCATAATAAATAATTAGGCACTTTGCATTCAGGTTATGCATGTATATAGCTAAGTGTTAAAAGCATGCAACTTTACAGTTCATAGTTATGGAATGATTAAACACTGCTGTTTTACTACAGCTTTGTCACATTAGTAGTTATCCTCTTGGATGTTATCTTGCTAGATGAGTACAAGTAACCTTCATTATTTACTCTGTAATGCAACTGCTGTTTTAATGCAGTATTACGTGTACTGAAGTTATTTAGATTTTTGGTAGGATTCTGACAATACTAATTGCTGTTTCATTCTTTGTATTTGGAAACCATTCATTCATAGGTTCATAGGTTCATAGGTTTATACTAGGCTATCTGGCCTAAGGCATTTATAAGCCTAGCCCAACGTTTTGTGGCTTATGCCACCCCTTATGTTAAAAAATACTGTGCCCATTAGTTTGTTGTGCCTCTGTCCAGCAGTGACACAGAGATGATTCCAGGGGTAAACCTACGATCTCCCATCCACCGGTCAAGATTTCTCTTGAACAGAGCCAGCGAGGTGCTCTGCTTCACATGGACCGGGATTTTATTCCATAGCATAGGGAGTCTCTGGGTGACAAATCTATCCCTCCAGCATGTCCTATTTATATCCATGCTAAGGTTTAAGTCACTTGCTCTAGTGGATCTGGTAGATTTGGATTTTTTGAGGTGGAGCATGTCCATTAATTCTGGGTTGGACATGGCCTTGTATGTCAGGCACAGGTCACCTCTGAGCAGGCGGTATGCTACTGAATAGAGCTGGAGTTTCTTCAGTCTGGCAGCATATGACAGATTTTGGAGTCCCTTTATCCTTTTGGTGAGGAACTTTTGGGGTCTCTCCAATTGCTGCAGGTGTCGGGTGAGATACATCCCGAATGGGGCATTGTACTCGATCATTGGTCTGATAAGTGAAGAGTACAGGGGAACAATGACCTCTCTTGATCTGGATGTGAATCCCTTCATGATCAGGTGGGCAATGTAGAAGGTCTTTCTAACCACTTTAGCAATGTGATTGTCAAAAGAAAGGCCACTGTCAACCTGGGTCCCCAGGTCCCTGATAACCTCTTCTGTGCTTAATGGATCGCCACCTATATGGTAGCTTGGGGTTACCTTGTTTTTCCCGAATGATATGACTATACATTTTTTGGCATTTAACTTCAGGCCATGGCTCTGGCACCAGCTATCAGTTTCCGTGAGACCCCTCTGAAGGATATCTGTGTCCGATGTACTTTCCACTATGGCGCCCAGTTTGCAGTCATCTGCAAACTTTGTCAGCCATAGTCCTCCCATGTTTGCCTGTACTTCTGAGAAGTAGATGCTGAACAACAGGGGGCCAAGGACTGAACCCTGTGGGACACCACTTGTGACTGGCTTGGAGTCTGACATGGTGCCAGCAACTCTAACCCTGTGGGTTCTGTCCTTTAGCCAGTTTGCAACCCATCTTGTGACATATGGGTTTACATTTAAGCTGGTAAGTTTCTCTATAATACCTGAGTGGGGTATTGTGTCGAAAGCTTTTGCAAGGTCAAGGTAGGCTGTATGGACTGCCTTCCCTCATCAATGGCCTTGGTGACTGTTTCGAAGAAGTCAACCAAGTTCAAAAGGCATGATCTGCCCTTGACAAAGCCAAACTGGGTCGGGTCCAATGTCTGCAAGTCCCCTATGTCTTTGTTTATGAGTTCCATTATGATCCTCTCCATAGCTTTGCAGACCAGGCTTGTTAAGCTTATGGGGCGGTAATTACCAGGGTCCGTAGAGGCACTGCCTTTGTGGAGTGGGACCACAGTTGCCGTACACCACTCCTTGGGCACGTATCCTGTGGTAAGGCTAAGATTAAACAGCTGCCTTATATGCGGGTTTAGTTCCTCGTTGAGTTCATGTAGCACACAGCCGGGGACACCATCCAGTCCCATTGATGCTGTGTTTTTAGCTTTAGAGAGAGCAGCTTTCACCTGCGCATTTAAGATGTCTGGGAGGCTACACTCCGCTGGGATAGTTATCTCTCCTTTTGGGGGGGAGAGGGGGGTGAAGTTTGCACTGAACCTGTCTACCAGTATGTTTGCAATGTCTGTGGTTTCAGTGATTTTTGTATCATTTTGGACTAATTCTGAGCATATCTGGGAGTTTCCACCCAGGTTTCTAACATAGCTGAAGAAGGCCTTATGAATGTCTTTTGAATCTATGGCAATTTTTCTCTCAAAGTTGGCCTTGGATGATTTTATGAGTGCTCGTATTTTTTTACTAATAATGATCAAGGGTGTCTTCTCTTTTATGGATTTTGCTCTATCATGTAACAGCTTTCTCCTCTTATTGTAAAGTTTGTTTATGGCTGGGGTCCACCAGACTGGACGTTTGCCCTTGGTGGAAAGAGTCTTGGTTTTATTAGGGATTGCCTGATCCATGCAGTCCTGGAGGTGTTCGTAGAAGGCATTTGTAAGGGCTTCCGCAGCTTGGGTTGTGGTTTCCACTGGCTCGGGGGCCTTGAAGGATAACACACCAGTCTTGAGTAGTGTGAAGTTTGCTTTAGAGAAGTTCTTCACTGTGGTCTTTTTTGTTTGTTGTGGGGGCGGGATGTGGATTTCCAGTGAGATTAGTTTGTGAACTGATCTCACCAATGAGGGATATACCTCCGGTGTGGAGCATTTTGTCCCCATGTTTGTGATGATGAGATCTAGTATATTTTCTCCTCTTGTGGGAACGGTGACTAGTTGTTCCATGGCATTTGAATTTATGAACTCCAGTTTACTGATAATTACAAATCTGTAACTTAATGTCTAGCATTAAATAAATTAAATACATTCAACTTTATTCTGCACATTAAAAAATAGTAACAAAAAAACAGCAGCTAAAACAATCATCATCATGCTGTGAAATGCTCATTCTATGTTCCTTCAAGTGACGTTAACAATCCAGTGAGTTCCCACCTTCAAGGAGCCCAAGGACTTCTTGTCTAATGTCATAACTAAATGAAAATGCCTTGACTACCCCAATCCAATTTTCCTTTTCTACACCTTAAAACACGCAAATAAAATGAAACCAGTATTGTAAAATGCTAAAAGAATAGAGATAAGGGAAGCACATTCAACACACAAAAGGTTCTGTATTGTTTATATAGCATAACTCTTATGTTTTTATAATTTGTTCTGTTCAATCTATTTTTGATCTAAAAAGTTTCACATTTGACTTAAAGATGCATTGGAGTTCTTTGCTTCATCCAGATTTTTTGACAAATCTCTAATCTTGAACTGATTGGCTTTCCAAAAGCAGGATCAGGAAGGTTGATTTGCCAGGAACTGTATAGAATATTGTTTTTAGACAGCATTTCCAAAACTGCAGCATCAAAGGGAATAGTGCTGCTGCACTGGAGAAAATTATTTTTACCACTTTTGTATAGCAACTCTGGATTTGATTAAATTTCATATTCAAGGGTGTAGCCCCTGACTGGGGGATGTGGAGGTGGTTTGCCCTAAAAGAGTAAAAACAATATGCTGGGATTTCCTTTTGAACTTTTTTTATTTAAATTCTGTGCTTGATAATGTCTGCATTGCTCATTTTACCTAGAATATTATGCTTTGAATTCCAAATATGTCTATTCAGTTCTGTTAATACTGTACAGTATGCTAGTTTGGTGATTCAATGCCATCTGCTTAAAACAAAATGGAAGGGCAGCTGTGATACATATGTTTTTATGTAAGATCAGAGTATAAATCAGAATTGTCGCAACTCTCCATCACAACAGTTAGTATCAAGCAACAGTATCAGGACAGACATTACGTGAGACACATGAGCATAACAAGTAGCTGAACAGTGGTAGCTATCAAAAGTTTTATATGGTATTGCATATGTTTCTATATCACATGAACAGGGTACTAAGCACTGTAGTCAAAGACTAGGCCAAAGCTTATAAATGTTGGCAACAATCATTTTATTGACTATTCATAATTGTTTTACTTGCAATATAAACTTTTAAACAGCTATGTATTTCTTCAGATGCAAGTGAGTGCCTAAAATGTCCTGAAGGCCAATGGTCAAATGACAGAAGAGACAGGTGCATCCCAGTCATAGTTGAATTCCTCAGTTATGAAGAACCACTGGGTATGACACTGATTGTCCTTTCAGTTTCTAGCAGTGCTCTGACTGCCTTCCTCTTTTGTATCTTTGTATACTACAGAAGTACACCAATAGTAAAAGCCAACAATTGTGGACTCAGCTTTCTTCTTCTCATCACTCTAAAATCTTCTTTCCTAACTTCACTAATATTTATTGGTCAGCCAAGCGTGATGACATGCTTGATTCGCCAGCCTGCATTTGGCATTGTTTTCACCATATGCATTTCCACTATTTTTGCAAAGACTCTTGGTGTGGTCATCGCTTTTAGGGCAACAGATCCCTCCAGCTGGTTGAGAAAATGTGTTGGGTCAACAATAACTAATTCAGTCGTTGCTTTCTGCTCATTGTTGCAAGTAGCAATATGTGCATCTTGGCTGATTATTTCTCCACCATTACTTCATTTCAACAAAAACATTCAGACAGGAACAACTGTTGCTGAGTGTAATGAAAGGGCACCAGCAGCCTTTGCTACGATGTTGGCATATGTTGGACTTCTTGCTTCTGTGAGCTTTGTAGGTGCATTTTTTGCAAGGAAGCTTCCAGACAGATTTAATGAAGCTAGACACATAACATTCAGCATGTTTATATTTTTCTGTGTCTGGACAACGTTTATCCCTGCATATCTGAGCACGAAGGGCAAACTAATGGTTGCTGTAGAGGTGTTTACAATCATATCTTCTAGCGCTGGACTCCTTGGGTGTATATTTTTTCCAAAGTGCTATATTCTTCTACTGAGGCCTGAGCTAAATAAACATAACCACATAGTCACAAGATTAAGTAAACTAAGTACATGATAAAAATAATGGAATGAAACTGAAAAAAGTGTATTATTTTGTTTAATAAAACTTCTGTATATAAAGAATGGATCAGATAAAAATGTTGCATACTACAGTTCAAGCAGTATGATATATGACTGTGTAAGGCTGAGCCAGAAACAGCTTTATGAAATACCTTGAAATTGTATAACTTATTTATGTCATTAAAACTGAAAAAATATACTGTCAGTAAATTTTACAAAACTCATTAAAACTGAAGATTGATCACCCCAGGAGGATTTGTGCATTTTTTGAGAGAAAACTAAAGAAACTCTTTAATACAAGATAACTATCTAGTGTAGCAATTCAAGCTTTGGATTACTTTCTGCACATGTATACAATTTTTGAAAACAGACTAGTTTCCTTTGTCAACAAACTAAAAAAAAAGATGTGATTGTTAGAAAGCTTTACAAGTTTATCACAGCTAATGTAAGAACACAAACACATGTAGAATATAATAAAAGTATATTTAAAGTAATATACAGAGGAATATTTTTGTACTTTCTTCCTGCTGAGAGTCATCAGCCCTTCCCAGTTATACATACAGTGTAATAATTAGTGTGCATTATACACACTGAGATGGGTCCCAGTTTACATCCTCTGATTTAGACTTTTTTTATTACTACCTGTTATAGTAAAGCATGATTTTATCTGGTCAGTTTGACAATCTGTCCTGTTGAATTGTGTATTGTAAGTTTTGGCTATAATTCTTCTCTATTGTTGTCTGTAATTCTTCTCTATTGTTGCTGTTCTAACGTCTTGCACAGAACATCCTTGCTAATGTTTTGCCAGCACACTTTGTTCTTTGTTATCTTGTTTTGGCTTGCTTTGCAATCTCGCACTATGCAAATAAAAATAGTGTACTGCCCACCCATTAAAGTAGGGACAAACTAAAGAATTGTCATTCATTAATGACTTTATATTTTCTATAACTAAAACTATCTGCATCTGCAACAGATAAAGCTTGCCTGTGGTTCTAATTCCACAAGATATGTTATTGCTTTAACAGCATTATTCATTGTTAAACTATTATTGTCATAATTCAGTAATTCTGTTGAATAACATTTTTTCCCCATGGAAAATTATGAGTTAACAGCCTCAGTAAGCATCTAACAAGCATACTCAAATAATAAAAACACAAAGCAGGACTTGCAGCCAAGTACAATTAGCAAGCATTTTCAAAGATTTAGCCTAGTCTGGTTCATAAGAACAAATCCTTTAAGTACCAAAGTGGAACTCACTACCCACATGGCTAGACTATACCTAGACCATTTTTTGTTTTAAAGGTGCTTCATGCAAATTGACATAGGTAGGAGTGGGGCAAATATGTAAATGCTAGCTGCAGTTAAATAACCAGATTAGAAAAAGTCATGATCCTTCCATGGCAACTACTACTTGCATCCTTGTGGGGGTGGTTATGGAGACATTGCAGCTTGACATAGAAAATACAGCAAGCTTACTCTTAATTTCTAGTGACTCCTATGAATGTTTTCCTAGGATCATCCTGCAAAACCTCTAGGCTGGCTATGTTTATCCATTGAATAATATTTATATTGAATGGCTAAACATCGAACCCTAACTATCAAATGTTCATTCAGTGAACAGTCACATTTTCACCAGGGAAAGAAAATAGCCAACACTTTCTTGTCCCAAAAAATGCCGCATTTCAAATCTACCCAGATGGGGGCCTTTGCCCCCTCACACTCTCCCTAACTATATATACCAACTCTGAGACCACACTGCAGTGGGGAAAAGGGCATTTGGGGAAGTGTTGGCCAAATAGCTACTTTCCCAGTTGCTGAAATGAACGTTTGCTGAATGAATGTTCGATGGATAGGGTTCAATGTTTAGACGGTTCAATGTAAATATTATATGAAGGTTAAACATATACCCCCTCTAGGCATCTAATAGTCTTTTTTCATATTTACATTAATTTTAAAATCATGCATATAGGCTACTTTTAGATTTCATCTCAAAGCTGGCATGATGGACAGCATGAAGGCAGTGGTGTTTGATCTCTGTCTAGTAAATCTAAACAGATTTTAAATACTGTTTATACTGTTTATGTATAATGTCACCATTTTTATATTTATCTAATGTC